>NW_016823424.1:380574-420130 GCF_001698545.2 Rhinopithecus bieti | reverse complement strand
GGGCGGGACCAGGGGGCGGGACCAGGGGGGCGGGACCAGGGGGGCGGGGCCCGGGGGCCCGCAGTGGCGCCTGGAACGGAGCAGCGAATCCAGGAACGTGGGCGACTTGGCTGTGACTAGCTAGGCCGGGCCTAGCTACCTTCTTATTTTCTTTATTTATTTACTTTTTTTTTTTGAGATGGGGTCTCACTTTGTTGCCCAGCAGGTGATCCGCCCGCCTCGGTCTTCCAAAGTGCTGGGGTTACAGGCGTGAGCCACTGCGCCAGGCCTGCACTTTGTTTTAGAGGAAGATTCTTACTTAGGATCTACCTCCACCTCGTGCCTCATTGCTGGAGGTCACTTCTGTCTAAAGCCCTCCCCCTTTATTTCAGCTCTTCAACCTTTCAGAGAAAAGGCATGACCTGACCCGCTTAAACCCCAAGGTATGAAGGAAATAGCCTGCCCAGTCATTAAACCAAGCCACCCCTACCCCAGAAGCCCCCAGCTTCCTCGTTATTAATAGTAGCAATTGGCATCTACTTCACTCTTAAGCACTTCCCCCCCTCTCGCATGACATATTACTGGAGACACCCCAAAACGTGATGCATCAGGTATCAGCCCATTGTATAGATAAGGAAAGTGCTGAGGTTATCATGGACAACCAGCAGATCCCCAACCTTGCCCCCAGACCCCTATGCCCTGTCCCCTTTCCACCCCGCCTGTCTCTCTCTGTTGGTGGACCCCAGCCCCAGTTGCACCCCTGCACTCTTCCCAGGTTCAAGACTTCGGCTGGCCTGAGCTGCATGCTCCACCCCTGGACAAGCTGTGCTCCATCTGCAAAGCCATGGAGACATGGCTCAGTGCTGACCCACAGCACGTGGTCGTACTGTACTGCAAGGTGGGCCAGGACCTCGGGTTCCCTGGTGCCTGGAGGCTCCAGGTCAGCCTGGAGCCCCCAGACCCTCATCCCTGTCTCTCTGTCTCTCAGGGAAGCAAGGGCAAGCTCGGGGTCATCGTTTCTGCCTACATGCACTACAGCAAGATCTCTGCAGGGTGAGGCTTCCAGCATCCGAGTAGCCCCTTCCCCAGTGGCCCTTTCTCCAGCTGGCCCTTTAGGAACCCATCTCCCCTGGAGTCCACCTCTTCATTGAGAGTCCTTTGCTGGCAAGTTAGCATTTCCACCTCCCTTTTATCACTAGTACTGCAACACAGTTTGCAGTAGATGGTCTGTAAAGTTTCCTGGGGCAGCCACAGACAGGGTGGTGTAAAACAGTGGAAATGGGCCAGGTGCCGTGGCTCACACCTGTAATCCCAGCACTTTGGAAGGCCGAGGTGGGCGGATCACCTGAGGTCAGGAGTTTGAGACCAGCTTGGCCAACATGATGAAACCCTGTCTCTACTAAAAATATAAAAATTAGCCGGGCGTGGTGGTGGTGAGTGCCTGTAATCCCAGCTACGCAGGAGGCTGAGGCAGGAGAATCGTTTGAACTCGGGAGGCAGAGGTTGCAGTGAGACCACATGGTGCCACTGCACTCCAACCTGGGCAACACAGCGAGACTCCATCTCAAAAAAAACAAAAAACAAAAAACGGTAGAAATATATTGTCTCACAGTTCTGGAGGCCAGAAGCCCCAAATCAAGCTGTCAGCAGGCCCTTGCTTCCTCTGAGACTCGAGATGGAATCCTTCCTTGTCTCATTCTACCTTCTGGTGGTGGCCGGCAAGCCTTGGCGTTCCTCGGTTTGCAGACACATCACTGTAATCTCTGCCTCTGTCATCACATGGTGTTCTCCCCGTGCATCTCTGTCTGTGTCTCTTCCTCTCTTCTTATAAGGACACCAATCATATTGGATTCAGGGTCCACCCTCCTTCAGTATGAGCTCATCTTAACTAATTATGTCTGCAATGGCCCTATTTCCAAATAAGGTCACATTCTGAGGGACATGTCTTTCGGGGGGATATAATTCAACTCGTGAGATGGTTTTGTTGCCCCATTTTACAGATGAAAAAACTAAAGTTCAGGGAATAATTGCCTGGGGCCCAAAAACTAGTAAAGTGACTGTACATGGTGCTTCTCATTCTCATTACCACCACTCTGGGCTTCCTCTAGACTCAGGGGATCATATCTCTCCTCCCTCCCCTGGGGCTCAGGGATGGGAGGCCAGGATGAAGACTAGTCCCTAATCCCCAACACTGGCCTTGCTGTCCCCAGGGCCGACCAGGCACTGGCTACTCTTACCATGAGGAAATTCTGCGAGGACAAGGTGGCCACAGAACTGCAGCCCTCCCAGCGTCGGTGAGCAGCCTGGGTGGGGATGGGCCAGAGGAGCAGCTCCCTTCATGGCTCCCAAGGCCAAGACTCTCGTATTCATGCAGCACACCTTCACTGAGTGTGCCAGGTGCTGTGCCAGGTGCTGAGAATTCAAAGTGGACAAAGCCCCTGCTCTCATGGAGCTTTCATGCTAGTAGGATGGAAGGCAGTAGACCTGGGAATAAATAGACGAGGAGGTCCATCATAAAGAGAACCTGAAGGACAGTCGGGGCCTGCCACTATAAAGTGAAGCAGAGCTCTGGGGAGCAGAGGCAGAGGGGAGCAAGAGGGATTGAGATTAGATGCAAGGAAGAACTTTCTGGTGACCTGGTAGACGGGAAGGAAGTGCTGAGGAGAAGGGCCAGCTTTCTAAGGGTGGATGGTTGAAATGATACAAGGTGACTTCCAGAGGAAAAGGCTTATGTTCTCCTCGACACGCCCTCTGCCAGATACATTAGCTACTTCAGTGGGCTGCTGTCCGGCTCCATCAGAATGAACAGCAGCCCTCTCTTCCTGCACTATGTGCTCGTCCCCACGCTGCCAGCTTTTGAACCCGGCACAGGTGAGTCTGCCTGAGATGTGCTCCCTAGGGAGGGCCACCTTCAGGCTCCTCCACTCAGCACCCCTCCGCACCTTCCCCTCTGCCCCTCCAGGCTTCCAGCCCTTCCTTAAAATCTACCAGTCCATGCAGCTCGTCTACACGTCTGGAGTCTAGTGAGTGCTCTATTCCCAGGCCCCTGACACTTCATGGCCAGGGCCCCGCTTGCTCCCTGCATTCTTGCTTCTCCAGCCTCCCCAGACACCTGGGCAGGGATCAGACTCTGGTCTCCTGGCTCCCCCTGACTGCATAGCCGCCTCTGCACGCAGGAGCCTCTGGTTCATCTCTGCCTTCTCCTCTCTCCCCACAGTCACATTGCAGGCCCTGGTCCCCAGCAGCTTTGCATCAGCCTGGAGCCAGCCCTCCTCCTCAAAGGCGATGTCATGGTGAGGGGGTCCTGGCAACAAGGAGAATCCCGGAGATGGGGCAGGGGTTGGTGGGTAGCCACACAGTCACCAATTTAAGACAGATTGGAGGGCGAGTAGAGAGATCGCCTTGAGATCGAGGCAGGGCAGAAGCTGTGACTAGGCAGTCCCCAGGGTGGAAGCACAGAAGAGGACATGAGGCCTGATTCCCAGCCTCCTGCCTTTCCCCCAGGTAACATGCTATCACAAGGTTGGCCGGGGCACAGACCGGACCCTGGTGTTCCGAGTCCAGTTTCACACCTGCACCATCCATGGACCACAGCTCACTTTCCCCAAGGACCAGCTGGACGAGGCCTGGACTGGTGAGTCTGAGACAAGTGGCCTGGGGCTGGAGCCCAGGTGGCAAGCAAGCAGGTGGCAGGCAGGCAGGAGAGTGTGGTATGGGCCAGGGGCCTGGCTCTTCACTGTCCACTCTCCGTAGATGAGAGGTTCCCCTTTCAAGCCTCCGTGGAGTTTGTCTTCTCCTCCAGCCCTGAGAAGATCAAAGGTAAGAGCAGGGACATGGGCTGGGGACTGAGGGCTGCCTCTCCTCTGCTCCCCAACACCCGAGTGGCCTTCCACAGGTAGCACTCCACGGAATGACCCCTCGGTCTCTGTCGACTACAACACCACTGAGCCGGCTGTGCGCTGGGACTCCTATGAGAACTTCAACCAGCACCACGAGGACAGTGTGGATGGTGCGCAGGGCAGCTTGCAGGGTGGGAGGTACAGGGTTGTGGCAGGGCCCTGGAGGGGTGGTGGCCAGGGAGAAGAACACTACCTCCTCCCCAGGCAGAGCCCATTCTCAAGAGACACCCCCGGCCCAATGGCTATCTCCAGTGCCATCCCCTCTCATGAACTCTCTCTCTCCCTCCCTATTCCCTGCTTGCCCTCCCTCCCTGATCCTCTTCCCCACTCAGGCTCCCTGACCCACACCCGGGGTCCCCTGGATGGCAGTCCTTATGCCCAGGTGCAGCGGCCCCCCCGGCAGACCCCCCCGGCACCCTCTCCAGAGCCTCCACCACCCCCCATGCTCTCTGTCAGCAGCGACTCGGGCCATTCCTCCACGCTGACCACAGAGCCAGCTGCTGAGTCCCCTGGCCGGCCACCCCCTACGGCTGCTGAACGGCAGGAGTTGGATCGCCTCCTAGGAGGCTGCGGAATAGCCAGTGGGGGCCGGGGGGCTGGGCGAGAGACGGCCATCCTAGATGACGAAGAGCAGCCCACTGTGGGCGGAGGCCCCCACCTCGGAGTGTATCCAGGCCACAGGCCTGGCCTCAGCCGCCACTGCTCCTGCCGCCAGGGCTACCGGGAGTCCTGCGGGGTCCCCAATGGGGGCTACTACCGGCCAGAGGGAACGCTGGAGAGGAGGCGACTGGCCTATGGGGGCTATGAGGGATCCCCCCAGGGCTACGCTGAGGCCTCGATGGAGAAGAGGCGCCTCTGCCGATCGCTGTCAGAGGGGCCGTACCCCTGCCCACCTGAGATGGGGAAACCAGCCACTGGGGACTTTGGCTATCGCGCCCCAGCCTACCGGGAGGTGGTCATCCTGGAGGATCCTGGGCTGCCTGCCCTATACCCATGCCCAGCCTGCGAGGAAAAGCTGGCGCTGCCTACAGCAGCCTTGTATGGACTGCGGTTGGAGAGGGAAGCTGGAGAAGGGTGGGCAAGTGAGGCTGGCAAGCCTCTCCTGCACCCAGTGCGGCCTGGGCACCCGCTGCCTCTGCTCTTGCCTGCCTGTGGGCATCACCATGCCCCGATGCCTGACTACAGCTGCCTGAAGTCACCCAAGGCAGGCGAGGAAGGGCACGAAGGCTGCTCCTACACTATGTGCCCCGAAGGCAGGTATGGGCATCCAGGGTACCCTGCCCTGGTGACATACAGCTATGGAGGAGCAGTTCCCAGTTACTGCCCAGCGTATGGCCGCGTGCCTCATAGCTGTGGCTCTCCAGGAGAGGGCAGAGGGTATCCCAGCCCTGGTGCCCACTCCCCACGGGCTGGCTCCATTTCCCCGGGCAGCCCGCCCTATCCACAATCTAGGAAGCTGAGCTACGAGATCCCTACGGAGGAGGGAGGGAACAGGTACCCATTGCCTGGGCACCTGGCCTCAGCAGGACCCTTGGCATCTGCAGGTGAGGGGCACCAGAGTGCGGAATGCCCAGGGCAGAGGAGGTTCTGGAAGATGGTGGGAAAGTCAAGGGGGAACAGGGTGAGAAACAACTAAGCCAGACAGAAGAGCCCCATCCTGCTCACAGCCCACCTCTCCCCTTCACTGCAGAGTCGCTGGAGCCGGTGTCCTGGAGGGAGGGCCCCAGTGGGCACAGCACACTGCCTCGGTCTCCCCGAGATGCCCCAGGCAGTGCTTCGTCAGAGTTATCTGGTCCCTCCACGCCCCTGCATACCAGCAGCCCAGTCCAGGGCAAGGAAAGGTATGCAGAGGGGCCGGGGACACTCGAGTGCTTTCTTGTCCAAGCAGTTGATGAAGGCAGGTGGGGTGGGAGCAGCCACAATGGGGGCTCTGCTGACCATCTGCCCTCCACCCTACAGCGCTCGGCGACAGGACACCAGGTCCCCCACCTCAGCGCCCACTCAGAGACTGAGTTCTGGCGAGGCCTTGCCCCCTGTTTCCCAGGCAGGCACCGGAAAGGCCCCTGAGCTGCCGTCGGGAAGTGGGCCTGAGCCTCCGGCCCCTAGCCCCGTCTCTCCGACCTTTCCTCCCAGCTCGCCGAGTGACTGGCCTCAGGAAAGGAGTCCAGGGGGCCTCTCCGATGGCACCAGTCCTCGGAGCCCTGTGCCTACCACACTTCCTGGCCTCCGCCACGCCCCCTGGCAAGGGCCTCGAGGCCCCCCAGACAGCCCAGATGGGTCTCCCCTCACTCCTGTGCCTTCCCAGATGCCCTGGCTTGTGGCCAGCCCAGAGCCACCTCAGAGCTCACCCACACCTGCTTTCCCCCTGGCTGCCTCCTATGACACCAACGGCCTTACCCAGCCCCCACTTCCTGAGAAACGCCACCTGCCCGGGCCGGGGCAACAGCCAGGACCCTGGGGCCCAGAGCAGGCATCATCGCCAGCCAGAGGCATCAGTCACCATGTCACCTTCGCACCTCTGCTCTCGGATAATGTCCCCCAACCCCCAGGTATAAAGGCCTTGAGGGGGTTGGGGTCACCTTGAGAGAACCCTTTTTCCTGGGATATAGCATGGATGGGGACCCGGGTACCCTGGGGTCTGAACCTACTCCCTCCCTGTCCTAGAGCCTCCTACCCAAGACAGCCAAAGCAATGTCAAGTTTGTCCAGGATACATCCAAGTTCTGGTACAAGCCACACCTGTCCCGTGACCAAGGTAAGAAGCCAGCCTGCCCCCACCCACCTCCATCCCACCCTCCCGGGTGTCTGTCTTGGTTTTAAGTCCCATCCTGTTGAAGCTCTTGGCTCTTCCTGTCTCAGCTGTGTTTACTCTTGGCCGAGCGTTTACCAGCAGGTGATTCTGGGCTTTGGGCCAAGGCGGTGAGATCCAACATGGTCAAAGCCCCTGTGAATCCTAGAGCCCTGTCCTCAGACTCCTACCCACCACCACAGCTGCCAGGGCAAAAGAGACCCATGGAGCTTGTCGGCGGAGGAGGGGGGCTGCATGGTGCTCAGTCCACCCCTGTGAAAACTTCTCCTCCCCACTGCCTGCTACCCTTCACCCTGCAGCCATTGCCCTGCTGAAGGACAAGGACCCTGGGGCCTTCCTGATCAGGGACAGTCATTCATTCCAAGGAGCTTATGGGCTGGCCCTCAAGGTGGCCACACCGCCACCCAGTGCCCAGCCCTGGAAAGGTACAGAACGCCCAAACCTGATTGGGGTGGGGACGAAGTTGGGGGGTGGTGTCAGAGGCAAGGTAACAGGGCGGGTGGGGGTGATGTGCGGGCCATGCCACTGTGGAGGGGAAAGGCAGGAAAAGACCTCAGCTACTTGGGAAAGAATCCCATTAGGGAAGAAGCTGGAACCTGGAATCCTAAAGCCACAATCTTCCCCTCTTCCTCTCAGGGGACCCCTTGGAACAGCTGGTCCGCCATTTCCTCATCGAGACTGGGCCCAAAGGGGTGAAGATCAAGGGCTGCCCCAGTGAGCCCTACTTTGGTGAGAAGCAGGAGCTGGGGGAAGGCTACGTTGGGTCGGTTTAGGGAGACGCCAAGGGATCTCAGGAGGGTGGAAGGGAAAGGCGGGGCACCCTGGGCACCTCAGGACTTTCCCACCTCCTCGCCCACAGGCAGCCTGTCCGCCTTGGTCTCCCAGCACTCCATCTCCCCCATCTCCCTGCCCTGCTGTCTGCACATTCCCAGCAAAGGTGGGTGTCTGGTCATCTGTCCTCCCCACCTCTCCCCACCCCCTGCAGCCAAAGCAGGATCCAGAGGTCTTGGCTCCCCGCCTTCCCTTGGGGAGGCAGAGGGAGTGCTCCAGCTTGGGGAACGCTCTGCCTTCTGAGCTTCTCTGTCGGTTCTCATTGCCCTCAGATCCTCTGGAAGAGACCCCAGAGGCTCCAGTGCCCACCAACATGAGCACAGCAGCAGACCTCCTGCGTCAGGGTGCTGGTAGAGCCTTCCCCTCTGCTCCCCTCCCTCTCCCTGGGCACCAAGGGGGCATTGTCGATACAGGGCATGGGGCACTGAAAGGCCTTGGGGTGGGTGAGCCCTGGCCAACCCATGAGGGCAGGGGAGCCCCATCCCGTTGGGGATGAGGAATTGGGTCCTCAGCCTAGGGTCTCAAAGTCTCATGAACAAGAAAGAGGATCATGGGGTGGTAGCAGGGAGAAACTTGTTAGAATGTAGATTCTCAGGCTTTTCTGCCTCGCTTCTGACTGTAGTTCCGGTAAAGTCGTGGAATCTGCCTTTTTAACAAGTCACCTATGTGATTGTAAAGCATGTGACAGCAGTAGCTGGGGAATGTGCAAGAGCTGGTGGGGGTGGCTAGAGGATGGGCACTCCCTCTGTGACCCACTCCCTGCCCCCATAGCCTGCAGCGTGCTCTACTTGACCTCAGTGGAGACAGAGTCACTGACAGGCCCCCAAGCCGTGGCCCGGGCCAGCTCTGCAGCTCTGAGCTGCAGCCCCCGCCCAACACCAGCAGTTGTCCACTTCAAGGTGTCCACCCAGGGCATTACACTGACGGACAACCAAAGGAAGTATGTGTACTCAGCCTTGTGAAACCCCATGCTTAAGGCCCCTAGGGGTCCCCATTTTTTAGTGTGACCTTCCCCACCCTCCTTGCAGGCTATTCTTTCGCCGCCATTATCCAGTGAACAGCATCACCTTCTCCAGCACTGACCCTCAAGACCGGAGGTGACCCTCCCTCCAAACCCTTTGCCTCAAACCCCCATGGTCCCACCAGGTCCCAGCCCCAGCCCCAGCTCCCAGCCCCAGCCCCAGCTCCCACCCGAGCCCCAGCCCCAGCCCCAGCTCCCAGCTCCAGCCCCAGCCCCAGCTCCCAGCCCCAGCACCAGCCCCCAGTCCCCCTTCAGCAGCTGTCCCCTGGAAGTGTGCATCTTCACACTTCTTCTCCTTCTGCAGATGGACCAACCCAGACGGGACCACCTCCAAGTAAGCCCCGCGAACTCAGCCTCTTCCCTCCAAGGGGCCAGGGCGCCGTCCTCTGGCATTTGATTCATCTCACCAAGGCCAGCTACATTTCCTTGTGGAAGGAATGTTAAGCCCCCTCCCCACCCTTTGTCCCCCTAGGATCTTTGGTTTCGTGGCCAAGAAGCCGGGAAGCCCCTGGGAGAATGTGTGTCACCTCTTTGCAGAGCTTGACCCAGATCAGCCTGCTGGCGCCATTGTTACCTTCATCACCAAAGTTCTACTGGGCCAGAGAAAATGAAGGAAGGCCACAAGCTCAGAGCCCACATCAACACTGCACCCCTCCCAGCACCCCACAGCCCTCACTTCCCCTGGCCTGGACCCAGGAGACCCAGGAGAAAGCACCCTCCCTTAGGAATGAGGAGTGGGCATCAGGCCTGGGACACTGCTCTCCTTCCCCGCCCCCAGCTGGCTAAGTGGATGGGCCCACGAGATGACCTTGCATGTGAGCAGATGGCAGAGATGGGTGTGTGAGGGGTGACGAGGCATCAGCAGTTGAGCCCCAAAGGAGATCAGGCAGCCCCACCTGCAGGAGAATGTCAGCCTTCCAGGGGATCAGCCCCTGCCAGTTCCACCCAGCTGCAGGTCCCAGCACGGCAGGGATGGGAGAGGGGTGGGGAGCAAGTCACTGCCTCCTCTGAGCAGAGATTCAGAGTAGGATCACATGAATAGGGGAAAAAAAGAGAGTCTATTTTTGTCTAATAAAGAATTTCTATAAACTTTAGCCAAAATTGGAGTCAACCCTTATTCACAGGAAGGTCAAAGCCTCATCTCCCAGGGGACGTATCTGTGCTTCCTGGGGGCATCCCAGGGCCCAGGCCTACAGCCAGGCCCATAGAACATATGATTCCCATCCCTGGCCCAACATTGGTCCACATCACCCCACGAGCAAGCTGCCCTCGGCTGCCCCCGTCCGGCAGTCCTGTTCCTAGCCCTGTGGACTGGAAAGGCTCCTGGTTCCGGCCATACTGATAAATACGGAAACTCCATCTTTATTGGCTGTATAAACATCTCTGGTCTGTACATACATTTCATACATCATAGGGCGGGAAGCGAGGGCCAAAGGGAGGCCCAGCAGCACAACAGCTCACCCGCTTTCCCCACAGCCCTACCCGCTCTGTGCAAACCAAGGCCAACAGCTCCTGCTCCCTCTTCCTCCATGGAGAAGTCACTGTTATGGGGAGGGGGTCAGGGGTTGAGGGATTAGGAGATAGAGGGCTCAGTGGGGACGACACATGTAAGTGCTAGAATCAAACACTGAAGCGAAACAGGCAACTGGCACAAGCAGCAAGCTGAGGCATGGGACGGGGCAGGAAAAGGGGAGGGAGGGGCCATGCTGCCCCTCTGGGCTTCCTCGGCTAAGGCTCTGGGGTGTTGCCCTCACGGTGACAGGGAGACAGGCCCCAGAGCCTCAGCCCCAGTACCTGGGAGTTAGGGACATGGGTGGCACTGGTAAAGAAAGGATGGAAGGGGAAAAGGAGCGAAGGCCCTAGTGCCCTGTCACCTCACAGCCCCTCTCTCTTAAACATGCAACAGGCACCCACCAATCTGGGTCCAGGTATGGGGAGCCAGAGATGCAGATTCTCTGTGGTGCCTGAGCAGGCTGGGGTGGGGAGCCAGCTCTCAAGGGAAAGAATGGAGAGCCTAGAGGAGTCTTCCTGGGGCAGCAGCTAGTGAAAGGACAGAGATGACCAAAAAGAGGTCCCCTGGCCCTGCCAGGGGTATGACAGCAGCAACTGGTTCACACAACCAGGAAAGAAAACAAGAAAGAGGAATTCAAGGAGAAATACCATGGTGAGTAGGGGAGGGGGCTGTCTACTCCACCCTCTACAAAGCATCATGCCTAAATAGCAGCTGAGATAGGGTGCTCAGGCCTCTCCACCCACACAGGGCCAGTGAGGGAAAGGGGGATCCAGAAGACCACTGACCGAAGCGAGTGGGACCACCCACATACCAACACCATTCTTTGGGTCCATTCCTGTCCAACCAGGGACTCAGGCCCAGGGACTGACAACAGTGGCAGCACCAGGTCAGAAACATGGGCACAGAGAAGCGTGACGGGCCTGAGCCAGTGAGGGCAGAGTGACCACACTCCTCCAGGGGCCTGCTGGGTAAATGAATCCTCTGGGAAGTCAGGAACTGGGTGCCTGGCCCAGCAGAGGGTGAGCAGGGAAAAGAAGCAGGTCTGGAGGGGAGGCCCTAGCCACTCAAGGGGTGCAGATCTACTTTGACTTTCTCCCCGCAGCTCAGCATTCCAATGGTGGGGAAGAAGCCTCCAGAAGGAACAACAGCATCCTTTTTCCCAATGATCTTGCCATTCCGAGTGAAGAAAACCTGGGGAGGAGGTGGGGAGAGGAATGGAGCAAGCAGGCTGTGGCTTCTTCCCTGAGGATGCTGGAGCTCCACAGGCCTGAACCCCAATCACCCCAACTTGCAGCGGGGCTGGAGAGGGGCAGTTAAGGTGATATGGAAAGTGACCACCAGAGGGCATGCTGAGGCTGGAAAGCAGCCTCCCAAGACTGTCTCCCCATCTCAGCAGCCCCTGGAGCTTGGAACATCCCTTGGGCAGCGCCAGAGCTTCCCGTCTTTCCCACCCTGGTTGTGAGATCTACTCTCCACTAATACCCACCCTTAGCCCAGACCCAAGAACCCTGGTCCCACCCCAAACTCTCCCTACTCACCACCACCTTCCTGCCCTCGTGCTCCGGCTCTATCTCTTCCCCATCCTCTTCCTCTTCCTCTTCCTCCTCTTCCTCTTCCCCTTCCTGATGCAGGTACATGACATTCCGCACGTTCCGGACAGCCCGGGCAGTCGGAGACAGGATCACTGTGTCACAGCTGTCATCACTGTCCCCTAGGAGACCAGGAAACCTGAGCTCCTGTGGTGCCTTTCCACCCTCTGCCCCAAGCAGCCTGGTTGGCCACCCCCACCCCACTTACCCTCACTGTCCAAAATGTAGTCCCGGGGGAACATGATTCCACAGCCCATGATGTCCCCTTTGTAACAGCGTGGCCCAAAGGGGTCCCCCACACCGCTGCCGTGGAAGATCTTCCCATCGTCTGTTGGAGGGAGGGGAGAGGACACACACTTGAGGAAAGAGAGCTGACAACACACCCCCAGAGCGGCCCCATGAAGCTGAACACTTCCCATCCCTCAGAAGAAGGGAAGGGTCAGGGCGGAAACAAAGATGGAGAGAAAGGCCGGGTGCGGTGGCTCACACCTGGAATCCCAGGACTTTGGGAGGCCAAGGTGGGTGGATCACCTGAAGTCGGGAGTTTGAGACCAGTATGGCCAGCATGGCGAAACATCTCTACTAAAAATACAAAAATTAGCTGGGCGTGGTGGCACCCGTCTGTAGTCCCACCTACTTGGGAGGCTGAGGTGGGAGGATCACTTGAGCCTGGGAGGCAGAGGTTGCAGTGAGCCAAGATCATGCCACTGCACTCCAGTCTAGGCAACAGAGTGAGACTCCGTCTCAAAAAAAAAAAAAAAAAAAAAAAAGGGGGGGAGGGGGTGTGGGAAGGGGCACCAAAAAAATAAAGAGATATAGTATCAGCCAGGCACGGTGGCTCACGCCTGTAATCCCAGCATTTTGGGAGGCCAAGGCGGGTGGATTACAAGGTCAGGAGATCGAGACCATCCTGGCTAAAACAGTGAAACTCCGTCTCTACTAAAAATACGAAAAATTAGCCGGGCGAGGTGGCGGGCACCTGTAGTCCCAGCTACTCAGGAGGCTGAGGCAGGAGAATGGCGTGAACCCAGGAGGCAGAGCTTGTAGTGAGCCAAGATCGCGCCACTGCACTCCAGCCTGGCGAGAGTGCAAGACTCTATCTCAAAAAAAAAAAAAAAGAGACGTAGTATCCATCTGCTCAAGAGGGTAAGGGGGAAACCCTTAGGAAAGGAGTCAGAGGACGGGGCCCTAGGGAAGGAATGAACATCCAGGGAGGGCAGGCAAGGGGAGGTGAGTCGGAGAACTCTGGGCTCAGTTTTCTTCTAAAGAAAGTCCTAAAGTCTTAAAGGAAACCAAGCAGCAAAAAATAAAAATAAATCAAGAAAATGAGGATCTGCAGGAAGGGCACAGAGTGGACCAGCTCAGAGGCCTGGAATGTCCCATCTGGGCCCAGATCTCCCTCTCCTGTCCTGCTCCCCCGGTTTCCAGAGCTGGGAGGAAAACACAGATGGGAGGAAGCACTAGCGATTTGGGAAGGGGAGGTCAGCCAGCAGCAGGGCAAAGAGCGAGGCCATTTGCGAGGGGCCATGAGAGCGAAAACTGGATAGCCCTATGCCTCCACATCTCCCACCATCCCACCTTTCCCAGGCAGCCCACTATTCACCTGCATGATAAGCCACAGACCCTCTGCTCCAGCCAGGGTGCCTGTTCTTGGGATAGTCCTGCATCCAGAAGAAAAAAGAAGATCTATGGTCCCACGCATAAACAAGAAGACAGGAGAGAGTGGCGAGTGGCATCTGAACCTCTGGAACAGGCCACGACCCAGACAGTGCCAACCCCGCACACTCTCATACCCTGCAGGCACTGGGGCTTCAGGGGAACCAGGGAGGGTGAGGAAAGTATTAGTTAAGCTTTTAAGGCCAGAGCCATGGCATGTCCCACCCCTACCTCCCAGGCCTTAGTGTGTGGTGCAGTCATGACCTGTCTCAGGTCCTTGGTCACATGGGGTGTGTACTCTTACACAGCTGACACATACAGCTGTGTTCCATCTCAGCTAACACCCTCCCTCCAAAGTCTGGGCTCCCCTGGTTTCTTCTAAGAGCTTCCTGGCACTGCCCCAACAGCCCCAGACCTGAGCAGCTCCATGGGCAAAAAAGCTCAGCCCTTGTGCCCACCTTCCGTGCCAGCCCCAGGGCAATGTAGCATTTCTCTCCAGGGTCCACGATCTCCACCTCGAAGTAGTGGCTGCGGGTGCTGAGTGGGTGCCGGGCCTGGGCCAGCCCCACATCCACGATGCTTTTGCCCTTCCCTAAGTACTCCAGCAGCTGTTGGGGAAGAGCCAGACGGAGGTCAGCGGACAGGCTGACATCTACCCTGGAAACCTGGACCCAAGACATTCTGGGTCCCACTTTCCCAGGTTTGACAAAAACTCCTAGCTAAAAGGGAAAGAATCCTAGAGATACAATGTGGCTCCAAAGTTCTAGGCCAGCATGGAAGAACAGGATGGGGTGGGAGGCAAAGGGGAGAGCATGAGCAGGGGGAGCCCCTTGCTGAATGCCCACCTCCCCGCGACGCTTTCTGGGAGGCCGGGGAAAGTGGCACAGCTAGGGGAGTGGCACACCAGGGGGCTCTAGATAACATCCTCATCCCGGTGAAGAACCCTGCAGCCTTTCCTGCTGGAAAAGGTCCACCCAGGGTCCCGAGCACAGGGGAAAGGAGAAGCAAGACTAGGCTGAGAGGAAACTTGATGACTTTCTCAGGGGGCCTAATGAGGACAGGGAGGATGCAGAAGTTAGGTGCCAACCCCAGATATTCAGAGGAAGGGGGTGAGTGCAGAAGCCAATTCTGTCTGGGATGGGCCTGACATAATTTCTCAAGGTCCTTGTTTTACTTGGCTATGAACACAGCTGTTCTTAGCTGGATCAGGGAGGTGCTGAGGGGAGCCCAGGGACCCAGAACGCCCAGCTCTACTCCCTCATTTCATGTGAGGGAGGGGAGAGGTCAAAATGAAGACAGAGGCAGGCTTAGCTGTTCCCAGCCCCTCATTGCTCATTCAAGCTGGAGTAGGGGCAAGGAGGTAGGAGAGGGAGATGACTGATGGGTTCTTGGGGCTCTTCAGTCCCACAATGGTCCTGCCTGGGCACGATGGGGCGGCAACCCCCAATCTGGGAGGATTTATTTGTCAGTTGTCATGGTAATAGTGGGGCGATGACTCAACCCCATCCCCTCTTCCCCCCACCCTCAGCCTCACCTGGGATTCCTTAATCTCCTTTTAATTAGCCCAACTGCCCCTCAAGACTTTCTTCTACCCTCCTGCCCCTGCAGCCCTGAAGGAAACATGCTGCCTGGGGACCTCCTCCATGTCTCCCTGGCAAGCTTTGGGACGCTGGCCTCTCACCTCTCACAGATTCCTGCCTGAACAGGAAAGGAATTATGCCCACCTGCACCAACACAGAAGCCTGTGTGTGTCTCCAGCAGAGGCTTATCCTGCATCCCCACTCCCAGCCTCAGATGGCCGGCTGCTTAGCTCAGGTGCTTAAAGTGGGGTGCTACTAACCCCTTCTGAGAGTAGGACTAGAGGGGCTTGGTGCCCTTCTCAGCCCTGGATCCCCAAAGCCCCACCACCTCAAGTCCATCCTTCCCTCCTCTCCAAAGATAACTGGGGATCATGAGGGGGAAAGCAGCATGCATAGGAGACCACCTAAGCCCATCCCCAAGGCCACACTGTTTGAATTCTGTTCATGGTGTATTTTCTGCTCAGCCTGGGTTCCTCCTTTGCCT
The DNA here is from genome assembly GCF_001698545.2 of Rhinopithecus bieti. NCBI lineage: Eukaryota > Metazoa > Chordata > Mammalia > Primates > Cercopithecidae > Rhinopithecus > Rhinopithecus bieti. Next base: position 404,770 of record NW_016823424.1, on the reverse strand, counting down.
CTCTCCCCAGCAAGCCAGGAGGGGTGTGGCTTGATCCACATTAACTAGTTTAGACTCCACCCAGGCAGAGCAGCCCCCAGCCTACCCTCTCCACCCAGCATTGCAGAACTGGGTGGGGGACCCCACAGCTGCCTTTGACCCATTCTATCCAATTGGCCTCGGTGTAGGAAACACAGTGTTCTCCATTTCCAGAGCCAAAAGACAGCCGATCCAGATCCTGATCCTTGGGAAATACCCGCCCAGCCCTTCCCTTTGCCTCAGCTCAGAAGAGGGTAACTGCTGCATTTCTGTCTCCGGATAGGGTGGAGGTGCTTTCTCACGCTAAAAGCCAGGACGGACTACCCCAACATCGGTCTCTAAAACCCACTCTCCACCTGCCAACCACAGAGCACTTCAGACAGAATGCTGATGTCCTGGACAACTAGGTACCTGTGCAGTGTACAGGAGAGCCTTGTACAGTGTGCCCTCTTCAGAGGGGACAGCCCAGCCCTCACAGTGAAAGCCATCAGAAACCTCCTGATCCACTCTCCTGCTCCTGGACAAAGTTCCCCCGACCCCTCCTGAGCCTTCCCAGAGAACTCAGAGGGGTGGAAGTTGGGGGAATATTTGGCCTCCCTGACAGATTCTTTCTTGAATACATTCCTCTGCCTCCTTCGTCTACAGCTGTTAGGAACCTAGAGGAGGAGTTAAGGTTAACCCTTAGAGTCTGAACTGTTAGGATCTTGATGCTGGTGCCTCAATCTGTGCCTCAGAATCCAACACACCTGGGTTCAAATCCTAACTCCTATTACTTAACAGCTGCTAACCTCAGGCAAATGACATTCACCTCCTTAAGCCTTGGTTTCTTCAACAGTAAAATCAGGACAAAATTACCTGGATTTCCAAAAACAGGGGAAGACTTAATGAATCACCAGTACACATTGCTGCCTCTCCCTAAATCAGGAAATGGGGTTACACTGGAACTGCCAATCACAAACAAGGAAATGATCTTTCATCTTAGCCATTACTTTCAACTACAATGGTCCCTTAGGCCAACCAGGATGATGACCACTCCCCAGACAACTCTACCCTAAGTGTCCTCCTCTCAAACAATTTCCAATCAACAGAAATGTTTCTCTGCATTTTTGGTGGGGGAAGAGGAAGCCCTTTCTTTGGGTGTCCCCCCAATACATACACACTACCAAAGCCCCAAGAAGCCAAAGAGGTGACTCAGTGCCACAGAGTGGCGGCTGCAGACCAGATTGTGGACAGTCTCGTGCACTCCACACCCTCCCTCTACCAGTAGCACCTTCCCAGCCTCTTCTCCCCTGCTGGTATCCGCCCGCCTCCCTTTGCCAGCAGAGACCCTAATCCCTCTTGACTGGAGCAACAAAGGGCTCAGTGCCCTGAGGGCCCAGAAGCAACTGAAACAGGAACCAAGTACACACTCTCCACTGGCCAGCTCAGGCCCCAACACGGCCGCCCTCTGGGCTGGGTCTGGGGAGGACCCCTGGAAGGGTGGGGCCTTATTCACCACCCTGTGTGTACCAAAGCTGTTGCCCCTGTCACTAAGGTGTTGTCAGAGGAGCTGTGAACAGGACACAAACACAGAATGAGTCTAATCCCCTAGCTGTTACCTACCGCCCCCAGCTCCCCTCCACCACATTACCTCACTTTGTGAGGCCTAGGGGCAGGGATGAGGCAAGAGGCAACACTCCCACCCCTGAGCAAGTGCCCCAGCAACTCCTCAACCCCCTCAAAGCTCTGGGGAGGTGGACTCTTTAGGAGGGAAAACAGGCCACAAGAGGCAGGGGAAGAATTCCGCTCAAGAAAGACCCAGGTCGGGCCGGGCGCGGTGGCTCACGCCTGTAATCCCAGCACTTTGGGAGGCCGAGACGGGCGGATCACGAGGTCAGGAGATCGAGACCATCCTGGCTAACACGGTGAAACCCCGTCTCTACTAAAAAATACAAAAAACTAGCCGGGCGACGTGGCGGACGCCTGTAGTCCCAGCTACTCGGGAGGCTGAGGCAGGAGAATGGCGTAAACCCAGGAGGCGGGGCTTGCAGTGAGCTGAGATCCGGCCATTGCACTCCAGCCTGGGCAGCAGAGCGAGACTCCGTCTCAAAAAAAAAAGAAAGAGCCAAGTCTGTCTATATCCAAAGACTCAAATCTAACAAATGTTGAGGCCCAGTGCAGTGGCTTATGCCTCGAATCCCAGCAATTTGGGAGGTCAAGGTGGGAGGATCCCTTGAGCCTGGGAGGTGGAGGCTGAAGTGAGCCAGCACTCCAGTCTGGGTGACAGAGTGAGAGCCTGTCTTAAAAAAAAAAAAAAAAAAAAGGAAAGTTGGCATGACTGGAAGAAGGCACATGTCCCTCAGGAGGTTCATGCCCAAGTCAGCCCCAGAGGAACGGGTGCCCCAGGAGTAGTGCTCCCACCCTGCCACCTGGCCCAAGCTGGGGTGAGGGTCCGAGAGAAGGGCCCAATTCAACAGCTTATGTCTAAAAAAGAAAAAAAAACTCCTAAATAAGTGGCCTGAGGGTGTTGGGGGGAGGGTGGGGAGGAAGGAAGGCTATTTATAAATGTCTACAGGATTCTGCATCAATTAGAAAAGATTGCCTGGGAGGAGCTGAGAGCAGAGTGGGGACAGGTCCAGGCAGAGAAAGGATGCCAGGAAAAAACTCTTGAGGAGAGGTCAGAGATGAGAGCTGGAACATCGCCCTGGCTCAGCCCCAAGTTTAACCCTAGATACTGTCAGAACGATGGTAGACTGAGGGAAAAAAGGAGACGTGAGAGTCACGGAGTGGGCATCTGAGGCCTCTTAGTTCTCGGTTGCTGCAGCCTGAGACCCTGATGCCAGAAGGGGGTGCAGAGTGTCAGAAGCAGCAGGAGGGCACACTTGCTGTCATTTTTTTCCTGAGTTCCACTCTACCAGGGGGAGGCCTGGCTCCTAATCCACTCCCACCCCCCACTGCTTCTGTTTTGTTATAAAAGACTGAGTTGAAAACAGCCTGAGTTGGGGTGGAAAGGCCAGAGGGTGGAGAAAAAGGCCAGGCCAGGAGCAAGGGGGTAGCAGAAGGACAATTCAAAGTGGGAGGGCTGAGCAGCCCACTAGAGGTCAGGGCCAGATCCTGGACTTGGCGTCCCTTCACTCCCAATGCAGCACAGTGTATTGAGGCCAATAGGAAGAATTTCCCTTTCTCAAGGTTCATGAATTCTCCAACAAAACTTAAAATCCAGGGAGGAAGAATTTCCCTTTCTCAAGCTCCACATGCTTCCCAACAAAGCTTAAAATCAATACTAAAGCAGGTATGAGGAAAAGATAAATGAAGCAAGCTTTGGAGGTGCAAGGATGCTCACTGAATCTTTATTGCCTCCATTCTAATCCTCTATCAAATGCAGGGATAAGACAACAGAGACTGACACTGATGCTTCCGCAAAAAAGATGGCTAAGAACCTTCTACCACATGTGTGGGACTTCTGACCACACCTGCCCCACAACACTTTGAATGAAAAGCCTGGGCCAGCTGAGCTGGGATCAAGCCAAGAGGGTGATCCAGGCATTTTGCCTCCAGATCAGCCCCCAGCCCCTCAAAGGCAGGTGTGCAGGGCTGTAGAAGACACCAGAAGCTGAAGGAACCAAAAAAGGCAAAGCAGAACTACTTGTTCCCAGGGTCAAACTACAAATCTGAGTTCCCCAAAGAGGAGGAAGTGAAGAAAAGGGAATACGTGCTAAAGAAAACACAGATCTGGCCAGGCGCAGTGGCTCAAGCCTGTAATTCCAGGACTTTGGGAGGCCGAGACGGGCGGATCATGAGGTCAGGAGATCGAGACCATCCTGGCTAATACGGTGAAACCCCGTCTCTACTAAAAAATACAAAAAACTAGCCGGGCGACGAGGCGGGCACCTGTAGTCCCAGCAACTTGGGAGGCTGAGGCAGGAGAATGGCGTAAAACTGGGAGGCGGACCTTGCAGTGAGCTGAGATCCGGCCACTGCACTCCAGCCTGTCGACAGAGCGAGACTCCGTCTCAAAAAAACAACAAAAAAACTAAATTTCAGAGGTAGTTAAGTGGTAAAACTCATGCATGCACCTCAAAATTGAGACAGTGGCCGGGCGCGGTGGCTCAAGCCTGTAATCCCAGCACTTTGGGAGGCCGAGACAGGCGGATCACGAGGTCAGGAGATCGAGACCATCCTGGCTAACACGGTGAAACCCCGTCTCTACTAAAAAATACAAAAAAACTAGCCGGGCGAGGTGGCGGGCGCCTGTAGTCCCAGCTACTCGGGAGGCTGAGGCAGNAAAAAAAAAAAAAAAAAAAAAAAAAAAACCACAGATCTGGACTCAAGATGTCAAGAGCCCAGGCTATCCTGCCGAACCCCACACAGACACTGTCCTGCTCCCCATTCCCAGCAATTCAGACATGACCATGTGCCCACAGGTGTTCTGCCCAGCCTCCTCCAACCCAGCCCCTCCCACCCTCCCACCCACTACTTACAGTCCCACAGACTCTGACATCATGTAGCCGGCCCCATTCGTCCTCGTAACTGTCCACCATCATGACGCTGTCGTCCTCACGGCCCAGCTCAGCGTTGAGGTGCAGCCGCACCTCCTCACCCAGGGAGTGCATGCCCACTGCTGGGAACAGTCCATCTGGGGACATGGGCATGATGGTAGAGCCCACCTGCAGCGGGGGGAAAGAGGGAGCTGCCGCCTGGCCTGCTTTTCCATAGCTCACCTAATTCTTACAAAGGTACTTTTAAGATGATGCAACCAATAATTATCGCACACACTGACAAATTAAAAAAAAAAAAAAGCAACCCAGAGGTGCAGAAAAGTTTACAAATGTGCTAAGTACTCCTGGCTAAGCAAGGTATCTACAGAGCTAGAAGACAAACACAAGTCTCCTGACTTGCTGCCAAATACTTTCAGTACGTGTTCTGGACAGGAGAGTGCCGAGGTGCAGATGCTAAGGCAGCAGGACCCCTTGGCCAAGGCCTGAGAAACCAATTTCCCAATGTGGGAGATGGAATTGGATAGAAGGGAGACAGCTGAGTGTCTCTCTCTTCTATTGGCTCCTATCCCATCTCCTCACCACGCATAGTCTGTCTATGAAGGGGATAGTGAAAGAGATGTGAAACAAGGAAAACAGGACACAGAAAGGATATATCCCCAAAAGCACTCAAGTCAAAACCCAAAGAGGACCTCCAGCTTACATGGCCAGGCCATAATCTTCCCCTCTTTTTTATCTGCTCAAAACCTTCCCCCAAATCACCTAATTCTGTTCCCCACAATTCCTGCTCATCCTCTGCTCCACTAACTTGCCTCTCTCTGCCTGCCATCTGGGCAATGTCCCAGCTTCCTCTGGCCATGGGAAGTATCTTCTCTTACACACAGGAGACTTCAGGAGAATCTGAGGCTGGACTGGAGGAGATGGGAACTCAGTGCAAGGGTCCCTGGGCAAGCCCCAGCCAGCGGACTCTTCCTAATCACTCCCCACAAATCCTTTGGCAGATTTCAGCCACATAAATCCCACCCACGATTTCCCACTCACCCGCTTCCCATTTTTGGTGAAGAAGATCTGGGCAGTCTGCACATCAAAAGACACAGGCTCAATGCCACAGCCAATCCGGTCCCCGGAGTTGCACTTTGACCCAAACTGGCGGCCCTTGGCTCGGCCATTGTACAGCCTGCAGACAGAGTAGTACAGACACAGGACCCGAGCCTGGCTTCCCAACTTCTCCCCAGCACTGACACCAGAGGCTTCATCCTCATCTTGCTGCTCCTGGTCACTCCATGATGGTACCCACTTATGTCCTGGCATGAGCATCACCCTCCTCTAGTCTGTAAGCCTTCAAGGGTAGCTGCCAGGCCACTTCCCTGTCCTGCCCAGAAAAGTCTATGAAACACCGAATGGGAAAAGCCAGGCCAACATAGTTCTTCAGATCTAAGATTCCCAAATTCATAGGAAAAGGGCCAGGTTGCACAAGAGGCAACTCACTTGCCATCATCAGCATGGTAGGCTACAGAGTCAGGCAACCAGCCAGGCTGGTGATCCAAGCTGTAGTACTGAGGGACCAGCCCCACAGCAATGGTGCCCCGGACTCCACTGTCCACAATAGACACCTGCAGAGAAGAGAGCAGGGCATAGTCAGCAGGGCTGGGAAATGGGATGAATTGCTGGGGTGGGGAAGGGGACTTAGAGATTAAAGGGGGCTGAGGCTCAAAGAGAAAAAGGACATGGGAATCAGGAAAAAAGATAAGATACTCAGATGCGGGAACTGGTGAGAGTGGGTGCCTATTGCACTTAGAAAATTACTCCCAAGCTTTGGAGAAAGATAGGACTCACGTCCCTGTATGGTGGGTTTGGGTTAGGGGACATGAGTCAAGGTCTGGGATATGGGTCACAGTCTACCTAGGTAAGGGGCAGGAGAGCAGAAGGGACAGGGTGACAGGTCTCCAGGGCACCTATCTCTCAAATGAGGGGCCATGCTATCCTGCACCTATTTCCCAGCCAACAGGACAGCCCTGATGGAAAATTAAAAGGCCCAGGTCATACATCTAGTAAAGGAGCTCCTTGGGGCTTAATGATCTCACCCCCGAGCTCATCCCCTGCTCTGCCCACCCACTGCCTTGATCACCTCAAAATAATTGCTGTCCTTGGTCAGGGGTCGAGAAGCCACGTAGCAGCCAACTTCACCAGAGTTTCCATGGTAACTGAAGGAGGAATGAGGGGGGAATTCCATTAACAGCCTAGCCCAAGAGTAGCGGGAGGGCCTCAGCATCTCCCACCCTTACCCTGCAAGGGCCAGCACACAGGAGAATCCATCAGGCCGCACTTCAGTACATCGGCAGACATCATAACCAGATACTTAAGGTCACCTTACCCTACTTCTCTCGCAGCCTCCAGCTGGAATCCAACCCATACCAGACCAGTGCAAGCCTGGTTTCTTCATTTCCAGGAGGAAAAGAACGTAGAGCCTCCTTTACTTGCCTAAGAGAGATCTCACAACCCTGTCTAACCTCAATCTCTCATGCTGCAGCTTCGGCCCTTTTCCTCTGGCTCTGTCCTCAGTGGAGCTGGAGAATGGCTGGTCTCTATCCTCTTTACCAAAGCCCTTCATCGATTGGAAGACAGTGATTCAGTTCCCATTCCTCAGCTTTCTTGCCTCTAGTTAAACAGTACTACTTTCTTCCCTCTTCAGTGGAACTTTGTGAGAGCATGGGCTCAGAAGGAGTCAGGGAAGGGGATCAAGCCAGAAAAGAGGGAGGAAACACACACACAAGCCAAGGGGCTGGAAATACAGGAGTTGGTGGACAGGGTACACTATAGAATGGCCCTTCCCCAAATAGGAAATCAACTGCCTTTGAAACAGCCAGTCTTTGCTAGACCCAATCCCTGAGACAGAAGCAGGAGACTCAGGTACCCCACTGGAGTCTTAACAAAGCACCTGCGAAGCTCCTGAGACCCCAGCAGCCTCCTGTGTCTGACCTGATCCCTTCCCCTACCCAGCTGGATCCCCTCCTTGCTGGATGAGGACAGAGCCACCCAGTGACAGAGGCAGAAGTGAGTGCAGGGTGAGGCAGCACACACTGCTTCACTCAGAAAGGCCTCTGGGCGGGTGGATCACTTGAGGTCAGGAGTTCGAGACTTGCCTGGTCAACATGGTGAAATCTTGTCTCTACAAAAATTACAAAAAATTAGCCATATGTGGTGGTACACGCCTGTAATCCCAGCTACTTGGGAGGCTGAGGCAGGAGAATTGCTTGAACCCATGAGGCAGAGGTTGCAGTGAGCCAAGATCACGCCACTGCACTGCAGCCTGGGTGACAGAGTGAGACTCTGTCTTAAAAAAAAAAAAAAAAGAAAAGCCTCTGGAGTCAAGGGCATCCCCCTTTCCCCATGCACAGTCCCCTTCTCTGGAAAAAAAAAAAAAAAATCCCTTTCCTCTCTAAGATCTGGAACAGAGAAGAAAATGTGGAAGCATTCCCCTAAACTCACCTTAAAGTATCTCCATCTACAAGGATATGTTTGAACCTCTCCTGATATCGGAAAGCTCGGACCTCTCGAATCTCCCGGATCCGCCGGCGCCAATTCAGAAACCGGTAGTGCAGGTTGAGGTCATCCATCTTGTTCATGAGAACAAATCTGCCAAGGGGAGAAGGTGATTGAGGAGAAGGCAGGGCCCTGAGTAAAGCACCTCAGCCTGTGTGACCCAGAATGTAGAGAAGGCACTGGCCTTGAGGCTAGCTGCCCAGATTGACCTCAACAACACCCATCTTCTTCCTTCCATTCAACAAACATTTACCAAGCTCCTACTATGTGCGCTCTTCTCTGTGCTAGTGATGGAGCTGTAAACAAGATGGACAGGATTCCCATTCTCACAGGCTGGGAGATGGACATGACAGGCAATAAACAGACATAATTGCAGGCAGCTGAGAAAAGAACAGGGTGATATGATAAAGAATCTGGAGGCAGTGGACAGAATGGACAGAGGCGGTCTCTCTGAGGAGGTGACATTTGAGTTTAAAAGGAGCTAGGCAAATGACAAGCCAGGCATATTCCAGGCAGGAAGAGCAGCCACAGGTCCTTGGGTGGAAGACAGCTGCCATGGTAGAAAAACAGAAAGAAGGCATGGACAGCTGGTGTGTAGGGAATATGAGGGAGAATGTACAAGATGAGAATAAGGCAGGAGTCAGATCAAGGCCTTACAGACAATAGTAAGGAGTTTGGATTTTATTCCAAGATGGAAACCTCTAGAGGGTTGTAAGCAAGGAAATGCCATGATTGGCCGGGTATGATGGCTCATGCCTGCAATCCCAGCACCTTGGGAGGCTGAGGCGGGAGGATCGCTTGAGGCCAGGACTTCCAGACCAGCCGGGGCAACATAGTGAGACCTCATCTCTACCAAAAATTAAAACAATGAGCCAGGTGTGGCGGTGTGCACTTGTAGAGTCCCAGCTACTAAGGAGACTGAGGATGGCTTGAGTCCGGTAGGTCAAGGCTGCAGTGAGTTCTGATTGTGCCACTACACTCCAGCATGGCTGACAGAGCAAGACCCTGTCTCAAAAAAGAAAAGAAAAAAAAACAAAAAACGCAATGATCCTGGGCCCAGTGGCTCAAGCCTGTGATCCCAGCACTTTGGGAGGCTGAGGTGGGTGGATCACGAGGTCAGGAGTTGAAGACCAGCCTGACCAGCATGGTGAAACCCCGTCTGTACTAAAAATACAAAAAAATTAGCCAGGCGTGGTGGTGCACGCCTGTAATCCCAGCTACTCAGAAGGCTGAGGTAAGAGAATCGCTTGAACCTGGGAGGTGGAGGTTGCAGTAAGCCGAGATCGTCCTACTGCACTGCAACCTCGGAGACAGGGTGAAACTCCATCTCAAAAAAAAAAAAGCCACGATCTTAATCAATTCCTAAAGATCATTCCAGCTGCTGGTTGGAGAATTGATCACAAGAGGATCAAGAACAGATGTGGGCAAACAATTCAGAGGTTGTTGCAGCAGTTCAGATGAGAAATGACATCCACTGAGTTGGTAGCAGCGCTGATGGATGGGAGTGGGATGATCCAGGTATTTAAACAACCTTCTACATATAAATGAATGAATGATTTTTCCTGGGAGTCAAAAGTGAGAAAGAGGTGAAGTACTCTTCTCTTCCCATTCCCCAAACCCTGGGACAGGGGTTTTCTTAAGGCCTGGCATTGCCTTGCACACGGTAGATGCTTAGTAAGCCTTAGCTGGGCTGAATTTGATCCCAATGCGCAAATTACGACTCTTATGCAGTAGCTACAACCCACCACGTGGCCCAGAAGAGTAGGCACCTGTGGGACAGACAGCCCTAAGATTCCACTCCCAGGCACTCAGCCAGGGCTCGACCCCAGGTAGATGCTGGTTGCCCAGACCGCATAGCCTTGGCACCGGCGAGTGGCGGCCCTACTGGGCCCCGTCTCCTCCCCGGGCACAGCCTGATCACTGAGATGAGACCCGGGAGCAGCGGGGCCCCAGCCTATCCGTGTGCCTACGCCCCGTGTCCCCAGGCCCTGCACTGGGCCGAGGGTGTGCCGACAGAGGAAGCCCAGTGACCACAGCGCAGGGCCCCGCCCCTGGCCCCGTAGCCCCCGCCCAGGACCCCCGCCTTCCGCTTCATGCTCCGGGGAGATACGAGGCCTACGGGACCCCGCCCCCGATCCCCGCCTACCGGGGCCGCCGCGTCCTCCTCATCCATAGGCCTCTCAGCTCCGCACACAAGCTCTTCGGCCGCCGCCGCCACACACATCCGGGTCCCCGCCTTTCCTTCACTCCTCGAGGCCCGCCCGGTCCCCCACCTAAGCCAATCAGTAACGGTCTCTAACGACGGGCATCTGCAGGAGCCAATCGGAGGGCGCAGGCAGGGTGTGGGGCGCGGCCCGGTGCCCTGGGTACCCAGCTCAGGGCCGGGTCTAGTCAACTCGGCTGTCGCTGGGGTGAGCGAAGGCGACGTGGCAGCGCGGACGCTGCTGGGTGCCTGGGCGCCGCTGAGGCGGACAGGGGGCGGCTCTTGAGCGGCACCGGGCGGGACGGGACGGGCAGAGAAGGTGGCCAAGCTCGCATAAACCTTGCGAGTATTACGAGTGTTATTTGAGCCCTCGTTCCACGCCGGACTAAAAGCTTTACCGGAATGTCCATTTAATCCACGGTGCAGACTTATGAAATAAATCTTATTATCTCCTTTTTACGGATGGGCCAGAGGCTGGCCTCGATAGCCTGTGCGCTTAACTGTTACTGTATGCTGTATATCCTCCCGAGCTCCGTTTCATGGCACTGCTCGCTCATTATTGGCAAGAACATTCCATTCCAGGAGGAGAGAACTTGGGATGCAGAAGGCACAGTGGCACAAAGCGGCGTTCTGTGGAGGAACACAGGGATTTGGTAGGCTGAAGGAAAGTTAGACTGGGGTCAGAATGTGAAGGGAGGAAGACACGAATATTTATTGAACACCTAGTAAGGAGTGTCTACCTGCCATTCTGGGGGATTGGACTCCTAGATGAGGACTTCCTTGCTCCCTTCCCATCACCGTATCTCTCTTTTCTGGACGGAAAGATTCCCCTCCTCTGTAGCACCTCATTTATAACACCTTTTTTTTTTTTTTTTTTTTTTTTTTGAGACGGAGTCTCACTCTGTCACCTAGGCTGGAGTGCAAGTGGCACGATCTCGGCTCACTGCAAGCTCCGCCTCCCAGGTTCACACCGTTCTCCTGCCTCACCCTCCCGAATAGCTGGGACTACAGGCCCACGCCACCACGCCCGGCTGATTTTTTTTATTTTTAGTAGAGACGGGGTTTCACCATGTTAGCCAGGATGGTCTCGATCTCCTGACCTCGTGAGCCGCCTGCCTCGGCCTCCCAAAGTGCTGGGATTACAGGCGTGAACCACCGCGCCCGGCCATTTATAACACTTATTACCGTCTTGCTTTCGTTATTGGAGTCACTTGTGTGTGTAGACCTGTCTCTACTAGACTGTGAGCTCCTTCAGACCCTGGACTATCCTATTCTCATCGCACTAGGTACTCTAACGTGTTGAGTGCAAGGAAAGCCATCAACTCGCATATCGTAAATAGTGCCCACTCGGCATAACGGAAATGGGTGATGGGAACAGATGAGATGGGAAACCGGGAAACCTGGATTAGAGCCCCAATTCTGTGTGACTAAAAGGTCAAGGTCTTGGTGTTCTCATCCCTAAACAAGAATTATTGAAGTGTGTGTTCTCTTAGCTCCCTTCCAGCCCCTGGATGACTCAGTTCTGAATAGCTACCCTTCCAACTCATCTCCACCTCCTTCTGATTCCCCCATTGCTTCTCCTCCGCTCCTCTTCTTGTGTTATGAAAATACCTCGACACTGAGCTCAGCTCTTCCCAGAGGCAGCAAGAGAGGAACAATCTTAGGAGGCTGCCAGAGTCATGTTCATCCCAGACCATGGCTCGTTCCAGAAACTAACTAGCTAGCTGGCTAGGGTCAGACATGGAGAGAAACGGCAGAAGGCGTTTCCAAACTTACTGATGGTTGGTGATTCCACTCGGGATTTCCTCACCTTCAAGTTCCAGGTGTGGTGCTGGCCTTTTTGGTGAATTATCCATCCACTGGCATGCTCAGGACCCAGTTGGTAATTTGTGCTTGGTGTCTACACGTATTTGAATAAACAACTTTATTGCCGTATAACCAACATACAATACACCATATATATTTAAGGTGTACAATTTATTCCTTTCCTTTTTTTGTTTTTTAATTAGAGCAAAGTCTCACTGTGTTGCCCAGGTTAGTCTCAAACTCCTGAGCTCAAACAACCATCCCACCTCAGCCTCCCAAAGTGCGAGGACTACAGGTACGAGCCACTGCACCTGGCCAAGGTATACAATTTGATAAGCTATGTATACACCTACGAAAATGAAAATCTTACCACACCCAAGATAGTGACCATATCATCATCATCCCTAAACATTTCCTCATGCTCCTTTATAATCCCTCTCTCTCACTCTTTCATCCCTACGAACCACTACTCTGCTTTTTGAAACTTTTTTTTTTTTTTTTTTTTTTTTTTTTTTTTGAGACAGAGTCTCACTCTGTCGCCCAGACTGGAGAGCACTGGGGCAATCTCGGCTCACTACAAGCTCCACCTCCCAGATTGAGGGGATTCTCCTGCCTCAGCTTCCCAAGTAGCTGGGATTGTAGACGCCCACCACCACGCTTGGCTAATTTTTGTATTTTTAGTAGAGACGGGGTTTCACCATGTTGGCCAGGCTGGCCTCAAACTTCTGCCTCAGTCTCCCAAAGTGCTGGGATTACAGGCATGAGCCACCACGCCCAGCCCACTAACCTGCCTTTTGTCACTAGCTTAGTTAGCATTGCCTAGAATTTTATGCAAGTGGAATCATACAGTAAATGCTCTTTGAGGTGGGGTGTGTCTGGCTTCTTTTGTTCAGCGTAATTACCTTGAGAGATTCATCCATGTTGTTGTTTGTATTAATAGTTTTTATTTATTTATTTATTTGGGGCAGGGTCTTTCTCAGTTACCCAGACTGGAGAGCAGTGGCATGATCAAGGCTTACTGCAACCTCAAACTCCTGGCCTCAAGCGATCCTCCAACCTTGGCCTCTCGATTGTTCCTTTTTATTGCTGAATAGTATGCTATTGTTTGAATATATTACAATTTATTTGTCCATTTGTTGATGGACGTTTGGATTTTTTCAGTTTTTGGCTATTACACATAAAGCTATGATGAATATTCATGTACAAGTCTTTGTATGGACATATTTCATCATCTTTTTTTTTTTTTTTTATTGAGATGGAGTCTTGTCCTGTCACCCAGGCTGGAGTGCAGTAGCATGATCTTGGCTCACTGCAACCTCCACCACCCAGGTTCAAGCAATTCTCATGCCTCAGCCTCTCAAGTAGCTGGGACTACAGGCGTGTGCCACCACGCCTGGCTAATTTTTTTTTGTTGTTTGTTTTNCCTCCAATGCTAAGCAGCCCACATTCCCTTTGCCAAAACTATAGTCCCTGCTAGCAAACCTCAGACCAAGGTTGTGGGTCTCACAGGCCCTGGTTTTGAGAATGCAATAACTTCTGTGGCTGCCTCAGGCAAAAGCATGATCACCAAATTCAGGCCTGGGCAGGTTACAGAGGCTTTTGGTTCACCACCAATATTCTTTAGTTTCTTTTTTTTTTTGAGAAGGAGTCTCGCTCTCACCCGGGCTGGAGTGCAGTGGCCGGATCTCAGCTCACTGCAAGCTCTGCCTCCCGGGTTTACGCCATTCTCCTGCCTCAGCCTCCTGAGTAGCTGGGACTACAGGCGCCCACCACCTCGCCCGGCTAGTTTTTTGCATTTTTTAGTAGAGACAGGGTTTCACCGTGTTAGCCAGGATGGTCTCGATCTCCTGACCTCGTGATCCTCCCGTCTCGGCCTGGGATTACAGGCTTGAGCCACCGCACCCGGCCTGTTTTTGTATTTTTAGTAGAGACGGGGTTTCACTATATTGGCCAGGCTGGTCCAGAACTCCTGACCTCAGGTGATCTGCCCACCTCAGCCTCCCAAAGTGTGATTTTCTCTTAAGTAAATATCTAGGAGTGAATGACTCAGTCACATGGTAGATGTATGGTTCTTAATTTGTTAAAAAGCACCACACTGTTTTCAGAAATGGTTGTATCATTTTACATTCCTATCAGCAGTGTGTGTGTTCTAGTTGTTCCACATTCTTGCCATCACTTGGTATGGTTATTCTTTTTACTTTTAGCCTTCCTAATAGGTATGTATCACAGTGTATAAGGGTTCCAATTTGTCTACATACTCACCAACACTTGTTATTATCTCTCTTTGATTATAGCCACTTAGTGTGAAGTGGTATCTCACTTCACTTTTGATTTGCATTTCCCTAATGACTAAGAAGGTTGAGCATCTTTTCACATGCTTATTTGTCATCCATGTATCTTCTCTGGTGAAGTGTCTGATTAAATCACTTGCTCATTTCAAAAAATTTTTTCTTATTACATTTTGAAAGTCTTTATATATTCTGGATTCAAATTCTTTATCAGATATGTGCTTTACAAATATTTTCTTCTAGTCTGCAGCTTGTCTTCTCATTTTTTTTTTAACAGAGTCATCCAGGCTGGGCATGGTGGCTCACACCTGTAATTCCAGTGCTTTGGGAGGCCAACACGGGGAGAGCTGCTCGAGCCTAGGAGTTCAAGACCAGCCCTGGCAACATAGTGAGACCCGGTCTCTACAGAAAATTTAAAAATTAGCCAGTGTGGTGGCACACACTTGTAATCCCAGCTTCTTGGGAGGCTAAGATGGCAAGAATACTTGAGCCCAGGAGGCAGAGGTTGCAATGAGCCATGGTTGTGCTGCCACTGCACTCCAGCCTGGGCAACAGAGTGAGACCCTGCCTCAAAAAAATTAAAAAATAAAAAAAGTTCTGCCGGGTGCAGTGGCTCACACCTGTAATCCCCGCACTTTGGGAGGCCAAGGTGGGCAGATCACCTGAGGTCGGGAGTTGGACACCAGCCTGACCAACATGGAGAAACCCCATCTCTACTAAAAATACAAAATTAGCCAGGCATGGTGGTGTATGCCTATAATCCCAGCTACTCGGGAGGCTGAGGCAGGAGAATCGCTTGAACCGGGCAGGCTGAGGTTGCGGTGAGCCGAGATTGCGCCATTGCACTCCAGCCTGGATAACAAGAGCGAAATTCCCTCTAAAAAAAAAAAAAAAAAAAAAAAAAAAAAAAAAAAAAAAAAAGGGCCAGGCACTGTGGCTCATACCTGGAGGCCGAGGTGGGTGGATTGCTTGAGCTCAGGAGTTTGAGACCAGCCTGGGCAACATGGTGAAACCCCGTCTCTACTGAAATACAAAAAATTAGCCGGGCATGATGGCACACGCCTGCAATCTCAGCTTCTAGGGAGGTTGAGACAGGAGAATTGCTTGACCCTGGGAGGCAGAGGTTGCAGTGAGCCAAGATCGTGCCATTGCACTCCAGCCTGGGTGACAGAGGGAGACTCCGTCTCAAAAAACAAAACAAAACAAACAAAAAAAACAAGTTTTTGTTTGCATTTAAGTCTATAATTATATAATGTAGGGTCTCATTCTATTGCCCAGACTGGAGTGCAGTGTTGCAATCTCAGCTCACTGCAACCTCCACCTCCTGGGCTCAAGCAGTCCTCCCACCTCAGCCTCCTGAGTAGCTGGGACTACAGGCGGACACCACCACAGCTGGCTAATTTTTATATTTTTGGCAGAGACAGGGTTTCACCATGTTGTTCAGACCTGATCTTAAACTCCTGGGCTCAGTGATCCACTTGCCCCCACAACTGTTGGGATTATTGGTGTGAACCATAGTGCCTGGCTCCTCTATCTGTATGTTTTTGGTACTATAGCTTTATAATAAGTCTTGAAATCAGGTAATATAAGTCCTCCAACGTTGTATTTTGCATTTCCATATGTGATAATCAGCTTGCCAACTTCTATTGAAAAAGCCCCTGGCAGCCTGGCATGGTGGCTAACACCTGTAATCCCAGCACTTTGGGAGGCTGAGGCGGGCGGATCACCTGAGATTGGGAGTTCGAGAGCAGCCTGACCAACGTGGAGAAACCCCACCTCTACTAAAAATACTAAATTAGCCAGGCATGTTGGTGCATCAAGCCTGTAATCTCAGCTACTCGGGAGGCTGAGGCAGGAGAATCACTTGAACCTGGGAGGTGGAGGTTGCAGTGAGCCAAGATCATGCCATTGACCTCCAGCCTGGGCAACAAGAGGTAAACTTCCTCTCAAAAAAAAGAAGGCCCTGGGGATTTTAATTGGTATTACATTGAATCTATTGATCAATTTTGGAAGAATAGGCATTTTAACAATATATCTTTAACAGTATATCTTCTGATCCATTAACATGGTATATCTCTCCATTTATTTACATCTTTTTAAATTTGTCTCAGCAATATTTCATGGTTTTTAGAGTGCAGTTATTTGTCAGGTTTATCCTTAACTATTTCATATTTTTTACAATTTTGTTAATGTTATTTTGAAATTTCAATTTCCAGGCCAGGCGCGGTGGTTCAAGCCAGTGTAATCCCATCACTTTGGGAGGCCGAGACGGGTGGATCACGAGGTCAGGAGATCGAGACCATCCTGGCTAACCTGGTGAAATCCCGTCTCTACTAAAAAATACAAAAAACTAGCCAGGCGAGGTGGCAGGCACCTGGGTCCCAGCTACTCGGGAGACTGAGGCAGGAGAATGGCCTACACCCGGGAGGCGGAGCTTGCAGTGAGCTGAGATCCGGCCACTGCACTCCAGCCTGGGCGACAGAGCGAGATCTGTCTCAAAAAAAAAAAAAAAAAAAATTTCAGTTTCCAGTATATAAAAATTACTGCTAGTATAAAAAAGTACAATTGATTTCTGTATATTGACTTTCCATATACTCGATTTTGATGTGTGAAATTTAATTGCTATCTTCCTAAATGTACTCTGGCTGTTTAATATTCAATTATAGGCCCTCAGTTCAAAATTTTAGGAAAGGAAAAAAGTATTTACTGTACTTGATATTTTGTTCAGAGCCCAAGATACTTCTTCAACAGCTGTGCCAGAGATAGGCTCTAGGAGTGCATAGCTGGCCTGCCCAAAAGGATAAGACCCAGTCCTCAAACAGCCCCAGGTTGTTTTTGGAAAGAACCCAGACTTAGACTGGGGATATTCTCATAGCTCAGGAAGAGGAAAGAGAGGAAATCTAGTCTTTTCATGACTTGCCAGAAATCTTTTATCTATTATTTTATTAACTTGTTTCTAACTTTTTTCTTTTCAGTTTGTGCTGTTTATTATAAAATATATTTCTTGTTTTATTCCCTACCCCATCCCCAGCATAAGGCAATCATTCTTTTTATTTGCCTTAAAGCAATCTTTCTCTTGCCCTAGAAATTGCACACAGATTGAGTATTTAGAGAA
This sequence comes from Rhinopithecus bieti, assembly GCF_001698545.2. NCBI lineage: Eukaryota > Metazoa > Chordata > Mammalia > Primates > Cercopithecidae > Rhinopithecus > Rhinopithecus bieti. The sequence goes on along the minus strand of NW_016823424.1, from coordinate 387,322 downwards.
TTTAGCAAACAAGTCTGTATGTAACTTATCTACACCCTTGATGTTTTTCTACATTATAAAATTTTTTGTGGGGTTTGGGGGAGGGAAAGCATCAGGAAAAATAGTTAATGGATGCTGGGCATAATACCTAGATGATGGGATGCTCTGTGCCGCAAACCACCATGGCACACTTGTTTACCTATGTAACGAACCTGCACATCTTGCACATGCACCCCTGAACTTAAAAGTTGAAGAAAAAAGAAAAAGGAAAGTTTTTGTGTTTCAGTGAAAAGAGTTTTGAACTTGGAATCTAGTGGATTCTGTCATCTAGCTGTGTGGCCTTTGGCAAGATATTTAACTTCTTTGGATATGTCTTCTTATCTACAAAGTGGATATGGTAATGGAACATCATGAGAATTGTACAAAAAATAAATAAGCAGCCAGGCACAGTGGCTCACACCTGTAATCCCAGCACTTTGGGAGGCCAAAGTGGGCGGATGAGGAGTTCGAGACCAGCCTGACCAACATGGTGAAACCCCGTCTCTACTAAAAATACAAAAATTAGCCAGGTGTGGTGATGTGTACCTGTAATCCCAGCTACTCGGGAGGCTAAGGCAGGAAAATCTCTTGAATCCAGGAAGTAGAGGTTGCAGTGAGCCAAGATCATGCCACTGCACTCCAGCCTGGGCAACAGAGTGAGACTCTGTCTCAAAATAAATAAATAAATAAATAAGCATTTAGTGAATTTGAGTTGAATCTGACTATATCTGCCTCCTCTTCAGATTGAAGAGCCCTCATCTGTTTGGTTAGCTCTGACAGGCTAGTTTCCCATCCTGCTGAAACACTGCCTTTCTCTGGATCTTTTCCAGTCCAGTGAGATCTTCCAAGGCACAGATTTCCAACTGTAAACAAAACAGCTTTGAAACAGGGTACCATCATTCATTCAACAAATACTGACTACCTTAGTATGAGCCAGAAACTGAGCTAGACACTTCATTCATTTATTATAGAAAAAATCATTGAGTGTCTGTATATGTATGTTATATGAATTATTGCTAACACTCCTAACAATCCTGTGTAAATACTGCTACCCCCATTTAACAGAGGGTAGATAGAGGATATGGCCCCTGTCCTAAAGGAGTTCATAAGCCAGCTAAAAGCTGCTGGAAATACAAGACAAACTACAAGAGATGTTAAGAAGGGACACACGATTGTTAGAGACATGTGTGCCCCCTCTGCCTGGGAGCCTTTCCCTTAATTCCTTCCCTCACAAATTCCTATTCCTCCAAGAGTCAACCAAAGCATTATCTCCTCTGTGAAGCCTTCTGTGTTTCTTCCAGGCAAGCTTAAGTCTCTCTCCTCTTGATCCCTCTTATCCTTATATAGTGTCTTTGTTTATTTACCTGTCTGTTTTCCTGATAGACTATGAGCTCCTTGGGATTAGGATAAACAGACTTACTCAATTTCACCCAGACCTTGATAATAAAAATCAAAGAACACATGGTTAGAGAAGAAGCAAAAGGTTAGAGGTGTGATCATGAGTAAAAGTTTCCAGGTGTGAATTCAAAGAGTATATTTGGTCAAGATGGAATCATTCTTGTAAGGTAATAATAGGATTACATAATTAGTGACTTTAAACCCAAGAATTTGGACTTGACACTGGAGTAAATAGGGAGCCATTGAAGGTTTCTGAGCAGAAGAGTTGTTTGCTGTATTTTCATTTCAGAAAGAATAGTTTGTGTTTAGAGCAGATAGTGTCTGAAAACTGGGTAGTCCATAGGAAATGATTGCCATGGCCCAGGTGAAAGACAATGAGAACCAAACCATCATGATGGTCTTAGAAATGAAAAAAACTGACTGGGCACAGGTGGCTTATGGCTGTAATCCCAGCACTTTGGGAGGCCAAGGCGGGCAGATTACCTGAAGTCAGGAGTTCGAGGCCAGCCTGGCCAACATAGCGGAACCCCGTTTCTACTAAAAATACAAAAATTAGCTAGGCATGGTGGCAGGCACCTGTGATCCCAGCTACTCGGGTGGCTGAGGCATGAGAATCGCTTAAACTCAGGAGGCAGATGTTGCAATGAGCTGAGATTGTGCCACTGCACTCTGGCCTGAGTGACAGAGCGAGACTCCATCTCAGAAAAAAAAAAAAAAAGCTATTTATTTTAGAAGAATTTTAGATTCACAGCAAAGTTGCGAAGATGGCATGGAGAGTCCCCAAATGTCCCTCACTCAGTTTCTCACATTGATAACCTTCTATATGACAACAGTACATTGGTCAAAACTAAGAAAGCAACATTAGTTCATCACTATTAACTAAACTTCAGACTTTGTTTGCATTTGGTCATGTTTCTATTGATGTCCTCTTTCCGTTCTGGGGTCTAATCCAGGGTGCACGCTGCTTTAGTTGTCATCTCTCCCCAGTCTCCGCTAGTCTGAAATACTTTTGCAGTCTTTCTTCTTGTTGTTGTTTTATTCTTTCCAATTGTATTTTAGGTTCTAGGAGTACATGTGCTGGGTTGTTACATGGGCAAATTGTGTGTCACAGGGGTATAGATAACTTTGTCATCCAGGTCACGAGCATACTACTCAATAGGTCATTTTTCAATCTTCACCCTCCTTTCACCTCCACCCTCAAGTAGGCCTTGGTATCTATTATTCCTTTCTTTGTGTCCACATGCACTCAATGTTTAGCTATCACTTATAAGTGAGAAAATGCAGTATTTGATTTGATTTGATTTCCTTTTTGTTTTTTTGAGATGGAGTCTTGCTCTGTTGCCCAGGCTGGAGTGCAGTGGCATGATCTGAGCTCATTGCAACCTTCGCCTTCTAGGTTCAAGCGATTCTCGTGCCTTAGCCTCCCGAGTAGCTGGGATTACAGGCAAGCACCACCATACCTGGCTAATTTTTGTATTCTTAGTAGAGACAGGGTTTCACCATGTTGGACAGGCTGGTCTCGAACTCCTGACCTCAGGTGATCCACCCGCCTTGCTCTCCCAAAGTGCTAGGATTACAGGGGTGAGTCACTGTGCCTGGCTGGTATTTGGTTTTCTGTTCCTGTGTTAATTCACTTAGGATTCCTTTGTTTTTGGTAACTTTGACAGTTGTGAGGATTACTGGCCAGGTATCCAGTAAAACATCCTCCAATCTGGATTTGCCTCATGTTTTTCTCACTATTAGATTAGAGTTATGGATTTTTGGAAAGAAATCTATAGAGGTAAAGTACTTCTCATCTCATCATATCAGGGGTACATGATATCAGCATGACATCACTGGTGAGGTTAACCCTGATCACTTGGTTAAGGTGGTGTTTGCCAGTTTTCTCTACTACAGAGTTAGCATTTTTTCTTTTCTGATCTCTATACATTGGAAGCAAGTCATTAAGGTCTAGCCCACTTGTTTTTTGTTTTTGTTTGTTTTTTCAGATGAAGTCTTGCTCTGTCACACAGGTTGGAGTGCAGTGGGGTGATCTTGGCTCACTGCAACATTCACCTCCTGGGTTCAAGCAATTCTCCTGCCTCAGCCTCCCCAGTAGCTGGGATTACAGGCGCACGCCACCATGCCCAGCTAATTTTTGTATTTTTTAGTAGAGATGGGGTTTCACCATGTTGACCAGGATGGTCTCAATCTCTTGACCTCATGAGCCACCCGCCTCAGCCTCCTAAAGTGCTAGGATTACAGGTGTGAGCCACCGCACCTGGCCTGTCTAGCCCACTTTCAAGGCAGGAGGGGGGTTAAGTTCCACATTCTGGAAGGCAGAGTATCTACATAAATTATTTGGAAATCTTCTAGAAGAAAGTTGTCTCTTCTCAATTTATTTATTTATTGACTCAAATATTTATTTATATCAGTGTTATAGATTGAGTTGTATCCTCCAAAAGAAGATATGTTGAGGTCCTAAACCCCCTATACCTCAGAATGTGACCTTATTTGGAAATAGGGTCTTTGTAGATTTAACCAAATTAGGATAAGGTCATGAGGGTGGACTCTAATTCAATATAACTTGTGTCCTTATAAAAAGGGGAAATTTGGGCCGGGCACGGTGGCTCACGCCTGTAATCGCAGCACGTTGGGAGGCCAAGGCGGGCGGATCGAGAGGTCAGGAGATGGGAGACCATCCTGGCTAACATGGTAAAACTCCATCTCTACTAAAAACACAAAAAATAAGCTGGGTATGGTGGCACGCGCCTGTAGTCCCAGCTACTCAGGAAGCTGAAGCAGGAGAATCGCTTGAACCTGGGAGGTGGAGGTTGCAGTAAGCCGAGGTCGTGCCACTGCACTCCAGCCTGGGCGACAGAGTGAGACTCCATCTCAAAAAGAAAGAAAAAAAGAAAACCCAAAAAGGGGAAATTTGGACAGACACAGAAGGAAGACACTGTGAAGACAGTCACGTGATGTCAGATACAGAGATTGAATTGACACAGCTGTAAGCCAAGAAACGCCAGAAATTGCCAGTCACCACTAGCAGCTGGGAAGAGGCAAGAAAGCTCATTCTTCCCTGAGTCTCAGCGAGAGCAGGGCCCTGCTGACACCTTGATTTTGGACTTCTAGCCTCCAGAACTCTGAGACAATGTATACCTGTCTTAGCCACCCAATTTATGGCTCTTGTTACGGTAGCCCTAGCAAACTAATACAATGAATATGCATTCATGTATCTTTATTTTATACCTTCAGTTATAATCCAATACTATGTAATCTATTTTGTTGCTCAAATTGTTTCAGCCTGTCATTGCGAGCCCTTTCAGGTTGGTTCCCTTGTCCCCTTGATATGCCCCCATCCTTTTGTTTAGTGGGTACTTTCTTACTTTCTAGTACTGCAAGATGCTCTAAATCATCTATTTTCCCTGCCCCAGCCCCAGAATCAGCCAATTCTCCACATTCTTTCTTTTATTGGAGAATGGTATTCAGAAACCAAGATCTAGCTGTGAGATACGATACTGTTATTATAGTGTCATTGCTTCTAGGCCTTCTGGGGCAACGGAGTTAGGTAATACATGTATGCATACTAACCATGTGCATATAGGTATCTATAATCATTTCCGTATCTATTCATCTGACTATATACTAAGCTAAATACAAGTTCACACTGCTGTCTCCCATGCTAACCCAGTACCACAGAGTTCATTCTAGCCTTTCCCCCTTGTGGGTCTGTGACTTCTCCCTCTGACAGTGAGAAACCTGGCTCCCAACATTCATTACTTATTTGCTCAACCCCAATATATATGTAAAGCATTTTCTTTTGTTTGTTTGTTTGTTTGTAAGGCACTTTCAAAATTTTTAACCCATACATAGCCCAATGAGAAATAGATGTAACAGTTACAGTACAGTGTTTCTGTAGAGTGCATCCTTCTTTTTGTTTTTAGCCTTTGAGAGTTTCCAGTGAAAACACTGTTTTCCAAAGTTACTTAGGTCAGCTCCTTTTCTTCTCACCCTCCTCAGTGTGTGTGTCATAGGTGTGTAATATAATTAGATTAATTTGTCACAGTCTGCATTCTAGCCCAGAATACCCTGGCATCCTGGCTGATTTTCTCAGTTGTTTATCGTATGTTGGATAAACAGATATTAGCACTAAGCTCTCTGGGAGCACAATTCCTACTTATGTCCGTATCTCCCAGTTACATCTACATAAATAGGTGCCCTATGAATCCATTGAATGACTGAATATACTTTTATTAATTTAATTATAAAAAAAAAAAAAAAAGCAAGACGCAGATCCTTAGTTGCTCCTTTTTGTTCACTAATGATTCCCAACTCTCAACCATCTGGCTGGCTCCAGCCCAGTCTAGAAAAGTCCTGTTCCCTTTCCAGCTCTGCTTCCTCTGATGTACCGAGACACTGGGGACCCAGGTGGAGCACACATGTGCGCACACACATCAACACACATATACTGTTTTGCTCCCCCGTCCTTTTACCTTTACAACCGTTACACAAAGACGTGCTTTCCTCCTTGGGATGCCTTCACCATCCCCTCTCTTCATCCCTATACATCTCTTCTCCCAAACTCTCTTGTAAAGCCCTATTCCCTGGGAATTCCTGTTTGATTTACCCTGGAGGCAGTTTTCCCTCTCCTGACACCACTCTGGGCCTCTCAGACTATTGGCCTTTACCTGAGAGCAGGGAGAGGATGAAGAAAAGAGAGAGGAGGCGCTGAAGGGGTGAGAGGGCCGAGAGAGTCCCTGGAGTAGGCTGGGATGGCGCAGAGGTCCAGGAGGATGGCTGAGCCTCCAAAAGAGTTGCAGTGTCTCCATCACCTCTCTGTCACTCCCCCAGGACTGCCTTTGCTCCCACCAAAAACACCAATATTTCTTGGTGTCTATTCTAAACTCCTTCCATGGGCTGGAAGCTGGAGTTCCAGAGATAAAAAAGGTATGGGGGGCCAGGCGCAGTGGCTCACACCTATAATCCCAGCACTTTGGGAGGCCAAGGCGGGCGGATCACAAGGTCAGGAGATCGAGACCATCCTGGCTAACACGGTGAAACCCCGTCTCTACTAAAAATACAAAAAAATTAGCCAGGCATGGTTGCGGGCGCCTATAGTCCCAGCCACTCAGGAGGCTGAGGCAGGAGAATGGCGTGAACCCAGGAGGCGGAGCTTGCAGTGAGCTGAGATCCGGCCACTGCACTCCAGCCTGGGTGACAGAGCGAGACACCATCTCAAAAAAAAAAACAAAAAAAAGGTGTGAGGGCCCTATTCTCAAAACACCCACAATCTAACTGGAAAAATGGCACAGGAAAAGAGGAGCAAAAATATAAAATATAAAAATATAAA
>NW_016823424.1:357142-378688 GCF_001698545.2 Rhinopithecus bieti | reverse complement strand
AAAAATATAAAAAATATAAAATATAAAATGCTATATATATAAAATAGCAACACAATAATGTGGGTGAATTACAAGGAAGGCTAGGTGTCAACTGGTCAAGCAGGTGAGGAAGAGGTGTCAGAATTTGGTTAGTGATGAGCTAGGTGTGGTGTCTCATGCCTGTAATCCCAGTACTTTGGGAGGCTGAGGTGGGAGGATCACTTGAGTCTAGGAGCTCAAGCTCCTATATTGTCCAGCCTGGACAAGATAATAATAAGATCCTGTCTATATTAAAAAAAAAAATTTTTTTGAGGCGGAGTTTTGCTCTTGTTGCCCAGGCTGGAGTACAATGGTGTGATCTTGGCTCACTGCAACCTCCGCCTCCTGGGTTCAAGCGATTCTCCTTCCTCAGCCTCCCAAGTAGCTGGAATTACAGGCATGTGCCATCATGCCCGGCTAATTTTTTTGTATTTTTAGTAGAGATAAGGTTTCACCATGTTGGTTTCACCAGGCTGGTTTCGAATTCCTGACCTCAGGTGATCTGCCCACCTCAGCCTCCCAAAACGTTGGGATTTCAGGCGTGAGCCACCGTGCATGGCCCAAAAAATTAAAACATTAGCCAGATGTGGCGGTGCATGACTGTGGTCCCAACTACTCTGGAGGCTGAAGTGAAAGGATCACTTGAGCCCCTGAGGTTGAGGCCGCAGTGAGCTGTGACTGAGCCACTGCACTCCAGCCTGGGTGACAGAGTGAGACCCTGTTTCAAAAAAAATAAAAAGAATGTGGCTAGTGATGAGGGGAGTAAAGGGAGGGTCCTTGTAAGCTGAAAGCTTGGAGTTCAGGGGAAGAAATGATCTCTGAGCAGCTATGCCTCATCCTCACTTCCCCTTATCCCATGTCAATCCCCAAGATGAGAAACCACCAGGGATTCTGGGGCAGGTGATTCAGTCAGCTAACTGAAGCAGAGTGTGTTTCAGGGTCATTGTCCATGGGGCCCTGAATGTCAGGCGGAGCACAGGTTCTGTGGTCGGGGAGGACATCAAGGAACAACACATACCCACTGGGGCCTGTGGGGTCAGGGGGCAAGGGGAGGGACAGCATCAGGTCAGATAGCTGAGGCATGTGGGGCTGAATACATAACTATGTGGCCGGGCGCGGCGGCTCACACCTGTAGTCCCAGCATTGTAGGAGGCCGGGGTGGGCAGATCATGAGATCAGGAGTTGGAGACCAGCATGACCAACATGGTGAAACCTCATCTCTACTAAAAACACAAAAATTAGCCGGGCACGGTGGCACGTGGCTGTAATCCCAGCTACTCAGGAGGCTGAGGCAGGAGAATCGCTTGAACCCAGGAGGCAGAAGTTGCAGTGAGCCAAGTTTGTGCCATGGCACTCCAGCCTGGACAACAGAGCTAGACACCGTCTCAAAAAAAAAAAAACGAAAAACAAAAAACATAAATACGTAAGTGACGGGTTGATGGGTGCAGCAAACCATTGCGGCACACGTTTACCTACGTAACAAACCTGCACGTTCTGCACATACATCCCGGAACTTAAAGTAAAATTTAAAAAATAAGAAATACAAAGTAAAAGGCCCCCGAAGTCCTTGAGGAGAAGAGAATTATGGGGATCAGGAGCACGTTTCAGCAGGACCAGTTTGGATGGTATGTGTGGGAGAGATGGCAGAAAACAGGTGCTGCAGGTCAGCCGAGGTTTACACAGTAGTTCCCATCAAGCCCACATCAGCCTTAGGCCATGTTTTGATGTGGTCATTGAACTTCCTCTCTGGGACTTTCTGTCTGTGGACTGTGCCACTGCTTCTTGTTTCAAATTTAAAGCTGAATATGGTCCAGGCAGGCCCCTTCCTTTACCCCTTGTTCTCAAAAGGAAGTCAGCACTTGGGGCACCATGAATTTAGAGGGACATGTTGAGTGTGAGAGACACAGCATGAGCGACCAGAAGACCAGTGTATAATGTAGACGAGGAGGACGAAGTTCCAGCAAAGTTTATTTATGGAAAAGCTTAAGTGATAGCCCAAGCTATTTAGCCTTTCCTCAGCCTGGAAGAAACTTCTCAGCAAACCCTTCTCATACAAAGGCCAGACAGAATCCCAGGGTTTTGTACCTTGGCCCACACTCTTGGTCTGAGTGCTAAACACATGCTTCAGATTTCTGCCCTGCGTACTAAGGCAGAGGGCATCCCAATGGCAGGAAGGCAGAGTTTAAGGGGCTCAATCTGCAAAGAGACTGGTTAGACCCTCAGCACTGATGGCCATACAACTGGGCATCATGCTAGAGGGAGGGGGAAACAGGGAAGTGTAATGCTGGGGTGCTGGGTGGAACTGGACTGTGCAATCGGGCTTAGAATCTAGAAACTAACAGAGCTCGGCAGGTGGGAGAATCTGAGGAGGCGGTGGTCACAGTGTGGGAAGGTGGGGCTGGAAATTGAGGAGGATTGAGGAGGGAGTGGTGGATGTTAGAAGGTGGCGAAGTGTTGGGCTTTTTCTGAAAGATAACCTACAAAGGAGGAGCACAGATTTTTTTTTTTTTTTGAGACAGGGTCTCACTCTGGTTGGCATGCAGTGGCATGATCTCGTCTCACCCCTCCTGCCTTAGCCTCCTAGGTATCTGGGACTAAGGCATGCACCACCACACCTGGCTGATATTTTGTATTTTTAGTAGAGATGGGGTTTGGTCATGTTGCCAGGCTGGTCTGGAACTCCTGGGCTCAAGTGATCCTCCCGCCTTGGCCTCCCAGAGTGCTGGGATTACAGGCATGAGCCACCGTGACAAACATCTTTAAAGAGCCACATCAAGCTGGGTGAAGTGGCTCACGCCTGGGCAACATGTCGAACCCCATCTCTAGCCGGAGCGGCGGTGGCTCAAGTCCTGTAATCCCAGCATTGGGAGGCGAGAAGGGGGCGGATCACGAGGTCAGGAGGATCAAGACCATCCTGGCCTAACACCGGTGAAACCGGCGTCTCTACTAAAAATACAAAAAAAAACTAGCCGGAGCGAGGTGGTGGGCAACCTGTAGTCCAGCTCTCCGGTGCTGAGGCAGGAGATATGCGTAAACCCGGGAGGCAACCTTGCAGTGAAGCCTGAGATCCGGCCCTGCACTCCAGTCCGGGCCACAGAGCAAAGACTCCGTCTCCAAAAAAAAAAAAAAAAAAAGAAACCCCATCTCTAGTAAAAATACAATTAGCCAGGTGTGGTGGTGTGTGCCTGTATTCCCAGATACCTGGGAGGCTAAGGTGGATGTTGTGAGCCCAGGAGGTCAAGGTTACAGTGCGCCGTGATGGAGTCACTGCACTCCAGCCTGGGAAATAAAATAAGACCCTGCCTCAAAAAAAAAAAAAAAAAAAGTCTAGAACCAGACCAGAAATACCATTTGACCCAGCGATCCCATTACTGGGTATATACCCAAAGGAATATAAATGATTCTATTATAAAAATACATGCACATGTATGTTTATTGCAGCACTATTCACAATAGCAAAGACATGGAACCAACCCAAATACATGGAATACTATGCAGCCATAAAAAGGAATGAGATCATGTCCTCTGCAGGGACATGGATGAAGCTGGAAGCCATTATCCTCAGCAAACTAACACAGGAACAGAAAACCAAACACCACATATTCTCACTCATAAGTGGGGGCTGAAAACAATGAGAACACATGGACACAAGGAGGGGAACAACACACACTGGGGCCTGGGGGGTGGGGTGGCGAGGGGAGAGAAAGCATCAGGTCAAATAGTTAAGGCATGTGGGGCTTAATACGTAGGTGTTGGGTTGATGGGCAGCAAACCACATGGCACACATTTACCTATGTAACAAACCTGCACATTCTGCACATGTATCCCAGAACTTAAAATTAAATTAAATTAAAATTTAAAAAAGAGCCACACTGGGATCCTGCAAGAGCACAGCCATCTCTTTCCCCTTCCCAACTTCCCACAGGCTTTCTATCTTATTCAGGAGCACCAACCCGAAGTCCAGGAGAAAGACCCTAAGACCGTAGCCAGAACCATGTGTAGGACAAAATAAATAGTGATAAAGGGGGTGGGGCAGGACCCCAGTACCCTGGAACCCGTCTCTGACCAGCCTTGGTTCCAGGGAGCCTGGTCAGAACTTGGGGCAGGGGGTTGAAGAGCCTTGGTGGAAGGGGTGCTTTCTCTTACCCCCTTCCCAGTTTTGCCCTTCCTCTCCTCTGCCCTGGTCTAATTCTCCCATCAGCAGTAGCTTCTCCCATCAGCTGCCCCACAACCCTCTCCTCCCTGCCTCTCCAGTCTGCATCAGTATCTCAGGGCAACAGGAAAACACCATTCTCCAAACACAGGTCCTAGGGTCCCAGGGTAATGTGGGGAAGGGGGCGGTGCTGACAATGAGGTCCGTATTATTTCGTATTTACCTAAAAGTTCAAGAAATCCTTGCTGACATTCTTGCTTGGGGCCCAGCATTTAAACTTAGTCACTGCCCAGAGCCCTTGTTTTAGGAAAGAATGAGATGGTCCCTGTTGCATAACCCAGAACTGGGTGGGTGTGGGTTGCCGAAGGAAACAGTCCCTCTTCCTCTCTCTTGTGAGGCCTGACTAGGAGTGCCTGGGATGGGCGGGACACTGCCTAGGGAAGGTGGGTGGGGAGCGGTGGAAGCCGACCCTTGCAGCGAAGGCAGACAAGTAGGCAGGCAAAGATGCTCAGAGTAGTCCCTTTCCCGAAGCCCCCTGGGCACAAGACAGTCTGATGAATCCAGAAAACCCCATGGATGACTGGGAGGGAAGGAGACGGATTCCGGGAGAGGAGAGGAATGGAGGAGCGAGCTTACCTGAAAGATGGGGATGGGAAGGGGGGTGGGGTCTGCTCTCTGGCCACTGTCCCCAAGATCATCCAGAATACGAGTACCTCTATTTCTGTCCCTCTCTAGTTTCAACCGGCCAATTTTCCCCCTTTCCCTGCCTCCCAGCCAGTTCTCACCCCGCACACAGCCCTCTCTAATTCTTCCAGACTCCGCATGCGCCCACCACAATGCTAGGGTCTCCTACTGTTCATTCAAGGTGTATCCCTCCCTGCCTCCCGGCCCTTCCCCCTGTTGGCTTACCCCAGTCTGGCTCCCCTCGGGCCCCTTTTCTCAGTAGTCACATCTCAGGGGTGCTTTCTCTTACCCCTTTCCCAATCTTGCCCTTCCTCTCCTCTGCCCTGGTCCACTTCTCCCATCAGCAGAATTTCCCAAGACCCTGTTGTCCACCCTCTCCATCTTTTCTCTCCCTCCACATTTGCCCACTCCTCTCGTGATCCACACATACAATCTCTTCTCAGTTCCCTTTCAGCCCCCATCTTCTCACTCCCCACCGGGTCCCTACATGCCCCTCGTCTTCCTACAGATACACACTAAATGGATTGCACTCCAGTCCTCCCCTTCTTCCGCTCCTCCCCACCCTCCAGTCCCTCCAGCCAGCTGTACAGCTCCCAAATTCCGGGCCGAGATTCCCGGGAACAAAGCAAGAAAAATCAGAAAAATTTGGGAAGTAAACAGAAACTGGAAAGGGAGGGGAAAGAGGAGTGGGGAGGACCCAGGTTGGGGGGGCCCTCCCCAGTCCCACCCAGTTTAGGGAATGCCCCTGCCCTCTCCCCCACCCCCCCTTCACCTGGCTCTTAAAGGGCCCGGCCCCTGGCCGGCGGCTACTTAAGACAGAGGGGCGGCGGCGGGCAGCAGCTGCGCTGCGACTGCTCTGGAAGGAGAGGACGGGGCACAAACCCTGACCATGACCCCCCACAGGCTGCTGCCGCCGCTGCTGCTGCTAGCTCTGCTGCTCGCTGCCAGCCCAGGAGGCGCCTTGGCGCGGTGCCCGGGCTGCGGGCAAGGGGTGCAAGCGGGTTGTCCAGGGGGCTGCGTGGAGGAAGAGGATGGGGGGTCGCCAGCGCAGGGCTGCGCGGAAGCTGAGGGCTGTCTCAGGAGGGAGGGGCAGGAGTGCGGGGTCTACACCCCTAACTGCGCCCTAGGACTGCAGTGCCATCCGCCCGAGGACGACGAGGCGCCTTTGCGGGCGCTGCTGCTCGGCCGAGGCCGCTGCCTTCCGGCCCGCGCGCCCGCGGGTGAGTCCGCGCCCCGCCCCTGCCCCGCCCACGTGAGACCCGCGTCCTCCAGGCAGGGTCCTGGGGAGACGATAGTGGATGGCCCTGCAAGCCTTTGAGCCCTGACCCTTGACGCTTCCGACTTTGGGGGGCACATTTGTGTGGGGGAGAAGGGGCAAGTGCAGGAAGCTGGGGTGCGGCCAGGGGACCTGGGGATACAGCAGAAGGTGTCTGCGCTCTTGGTCTTTTTTTTTTTTTTGCTCCGTTTATTTTCCCTTGATGTAGTGTGTGTGCAAGTGGGAACTTGGGGACGGCAGGGGGAGAAATGGAGGGTTTTAGGGCCATCCCATGTGCTCCAGCAGGCCCAGCTCCTACAACCCTAGACGGCAAGCTGGGGAAAGGACACAAATGTTCTCAGCTTCCACTTTGAGAAAGAGGGAAGGGAACCCCAGACTTCGAAATTCTGCACACACTGAGAAATGGCTCGTTTCCTCCTAAAACCGGTGTTCGAAGCACCTAAACAGGAGGGGTCTAGAACCGAAGAGGTCCGAATCCAAAGTTGTATTAGACTTGAGTAGGGACTGAGGGCAGGCTAGGGCGTAGGGTGGGGGAGAGGGGAGAAAGAGTAGGGGAAAGAGGGAATCTGCCAAATCAGGGTTATGATTTAAACCTGCTCAGAACTGTTCACCCATCCTACCCTACCCTGCTCCAGGGAGGAGAGCAGAAGCTGAGTCACTGGGTGGGTGGGACAGAAGTGAATCAGCACTGAAAACATGGGGGGCAGCAGGGAGATGGGGAGGACAGGAAATGCAAACTGCGCATCCCAGAGGCTCTGGGTTCCTTCCTCGTGAGGGGATGGAGAATTCACTTGGAGTTTCTTTCAGTCCCAAATGCCCGAGTGCAGGCTTCTGGGGGTCCTCCTAGAAGGTGGTCTGGGTGGATGAGAGAAGGCAGTTTGGAACTACATGGTTGGGTGCTAAATGTAGGGAATGAAGGACAAGGTCTGGGGAGGGGCCGGCATCCTGAGGAAGATGGATCAGACTCAGGGTTGCAGGGGAAATGTCTCCTGGGTTGTGAGTGGGAGTTGGGAGCTTGTCTTTGGGCACAGAGGGAGAGACAGGATCCCTTCAGGGGTTCTGATATCTTATTAGATATTAGGCAAATTCCAAGCAGTACATGCTCCCCTTTCTGCCTTTTCCTATCCCTGACTTATTTCCTCACCCCTTCCCAGTCCTGAGCTCTCCCCGGACCCTCCGGAAACTTTCTCCAGAGCCAGGAGCAACCTGCAGATTGGAAGCCCCTCATTCCCTGCACCTTCTTAATCTGCCCTCAGCCTATCTTGGTTAAGGGTTGAATCCGTGTGCCCCTGGGACCACTAGGGTTGAGCTGGCCTGGATCACAGGGTATCAGAAGGGAGAGGTTCCCACTGCAGTGCCCCAGAAGTAACCACATCTCAGGCCTGGGAGGGGTGGGTTGAGTCACAGCAAGGTCACAGCAGGGACACACATTCCATTTGGGTCCCTGTTGGCCCCCCTCCTACATCCGTTGCTCTCTGCCCCAGCTCCCTGGCTTCGTGCGCCCCCTTCTGGCCTCTGGTGGAACAGCCAGGTCTTTTCACCCAAAGCCCAAAGCCCCGAATAGTCCTTTGCATTTGTTCTCCATTTTTCATTTATTTTATTATTTATTGTAACTCATTAATTTATTTTTAATTAATTAATTTTTAAAACATATTTATTTATTTATTTTGAGACAGTCTCACTCTGTTGCCCAGGTTGGGGTGCAGTGGTCCAGTGTCTCACTGAAACCTCCGCTCCTCCAGGTTCAAGCCATTCTCCTGTCTCAGCCTCCGGAGTAGCTGGGACTACAGGCGCCTGCCACCACGCCAGGCTAATTTTTGTATTTTTAGTAGAGACGGAGTTTCACCATATTGGCCAGATGGTCTCTATCTCCTGACCTCAAGTGATCTGCCCACCTTGGCCTCCCAAAGTGCTAGGATGACAGGCACGAGCCACCGAGCCCAGCCAATAATTTATTTATTTTTGAGACAGGGTCTCACTCTGTTGTCCAGGCTGGAGTGCAGTAGCACAATCATGGCTCACTGCAGTCTTGACTTCTGGGGCTCAAGCAGTCCTCCTGCCTCAGCCTCTAATGTAGCTGGGACTACAGGTGCATGCCACCACACCTTGGTAATTTAAAAAAAATTTTTGTAGAGATGAGGTTCTCATTATGTTGGCCAGGCTGGTCTCAAACTCCTGGGCTCAAGCAATCCAATCCTCCCACCTCTGCATCTCAAAGTGCTGGGATAACAGGCGTGAGCCATTGCACCCATCCTCATTTTCCATTTTTGCTTTCCAAAATGCATCTCCCTTATAAGCCTTAGGCTCACTATGGGAAATACTGGGGAATATTGTCAGGAAAAGTAATGTAACTATTTGTCAGAGAAAGAAACTAGGGCCAGCATCATGCAACTATGGGGCATAAGGCCCTCCCTTCCTTACTTAAGCAGGTGATGTGGGCAAGGCCCTTCTCCACATGGCTCTGGCTGATTTCTGGCCTCTCCTTCTCCTATTCCTCCTGCAGTTGCAGAGGAGAATCCTAAGGAGAGTAAACTCCAAGCAGGCACTGGCCGCCCACAGGATGTGAACCGCAGAAACCAACAGAAGAATCCAGGCACCTCTACCACACCCTCCCAGACCAATTCTGCAGGTGTCCAAGACACTGAGATGGTGCGTTTGGAGCTGGTAGGCAGCAGGAGGGGTGGGAAGCCTTGGAGACTTCCATCTGAGACTGCTCCCTTGGGCTTGGAGACGGCTCCATTGTCGGTCCTGGGTGCTTACCTGGTGGGCCAGAAGGTTGGAACGGGGAACTGGGCTGGAGCAGTTCTAAGCTGCCTGCTCTCCCTCCCCCAGGGCCCATGCCGTAGACATCTGGACTCAGTGCTGCAGCAACTCCAGACTGAGATCTACCGAGGGGCTCAAACGCTCTACGTGCCCAATTGTGACCATCGAGGCTTCTACCGGAAGCGGCAGGTGAGGCTGTTTTTCCTCTCCCCCTGCTCCAGTAGACAGCTCCTGCCAGGGAGTGGGGACGGTGGGGCTTGCAAAGCTGCATAAATAAGACACTGCCCCATCTTTAAGGATCTTCCAACTTCAGGAGAACATAGAGAATAATATAATTTATTATACAAACTTAGAGAATAATCAACCACACACTGTGGGAGAAAACCTACTGAAGGAATGGCCTAACTCAGTGGCTCTCAAACTTGAGGCATCAGAATCCTCCGGAGGGCTTATGCCACACAGATGGCTGAGCCCCACCGGCAGCCTTCCTGATTCAGGAGGTGTGGGGTGGGGCCTGACAATATGCATTTCTAACGTGTTCCCTGGTGATCCAGATTTGGGAACGCCACTTTGAAAACTACTGTTCCAGGCTAGCAGAATGCACACAATTTATTGGTTGAAGAGGGGAAACTAAAGAGAGGGAACCCTGGGCCGGGCATGGTGGCTCACGCCTGTAATCCCAGCACTTTGGGAGGCCAAGGCGGGTGGATCACGAGGTCAGGAGTTGAAGACCAGCATGAACAACATGGTGAAACCCGTCTTTATCAAAAATTACAAAAATTAGCCGGGCCGTGGTGCTGCACACCTGTAATCCCAGCTACTCAGGAGGCTGAGGCAGGAGAATTGCTTGAACCTGAGAGGTGGAGGCTGCAGTGAGTGGAGATCATGCCATTGTACTCCAGCCAGGGCAACAGAGCGAAACTCTATCTCAAAAAAAAAAAGAGAGAGAGAAAGAGAGGGAACCCAGTGACACTTGCTGTCCCAAGGGGACCCTCAGGTGTTTTTGCATCCTCAGACTCAGACATCCCCTCTCATTCTCCTGCTGGAAGCCTCTGGCCTCACCCCTGACCTGTGTGCCTCTCTCTCCAGTGCCGCTCCTCCCAGGGGCAGCGCCGAGGTCCCTGTTGGTGTGTGGATCGTATGGGCAAGTCCCTGCCAGGGTCTCCAGATGGCAATGGAAGCTCCTCCTGCCCCGCTGGGAGTAGCGGCTAAAGCTGGGGAATAGAGGGGCTGCAGGGCCACTGGAAGGAACATGGAGCTGTCATCACTCAACAAAAAACCCAAGGCCCACGATCCACCTTCAGGCCCTGCCCCATGGGCCCCCACACCCCTGGGCCTTTACACATGCGGTTGGAAAGAGTGTTGGTGTTGGCTGGGGTGTCAATAAAGCTGTGCTTGGGGTCGCTGGCTTGTGTCTCTGTGTCTACCTCTCACAATTCTGGAGCCCCTGGCCCTCTCTTTACCCCACTACAGTTCACTCACAGCATTTCTTCTTTCCTGTGGATACCTTTAGTCCTTCCTGTGACAGCCAGGCAGAAGCTTCAAGCCATGAAGCCTCACAGAGCTGCCCACCAGGAGTTGGGAGTGGGAAGGGGAGACACTGAGATCATGCCCTTAATCTGAAGTTGTGACCTTGTTTCTAACATTGATCTTTGGACATAAGAGGAGGGGAAGGATTAATAGTTAATCCCAGCAGGAACCCAGCAAAGAGGAACTCTCAAAGCACGTACCCTTCTGTTACTTCCTACTAAAAAAAGAAGGAAATTATTACTAATATATGAGCTCATCCCATGGCCCTGAACCATGTGATTTTACCTGGACTACCTCATTTTGAGCTTACAATAACCTTGTGATATAGGGATTTTTGCCCCTATTTTTCAGAGGAGGACACTGTGGCTTGAAATTTGGGGTCACTTGCCTGAAATTATATAGCTGGTAAATATCGGAGGGAGGTTTGCATCCGGTTCTTCCGTATGTGACAACACCTGGTATTCCTTAGGTGCTTAATATGTGTTTGTTTAGCCTCCTTTCTGCCTACATGCTCACCCAAGCAGGTGTCAGGAAGTGCAGATGTTCAGGGGCCCTGGCACTCAGCCTTTCCTGGAGGGGCCCCAGCTCCATGAGTAGCATGGTGCTAACCCCATCAGAATATTACCACATGCATCAGTCACACACCTTGTGGTGAAAGGGAACTGAACACACTGATACATGAAGACATTTCTGACTCCTCCCTGACCTTCAGCCTGCTGGGAGAGACTGAAGGCCAGCCATGCTAGGGGACAAGCTTCTGAGAGGCAAAGATCCCCTCCCCGCGACGTACCCAGCCACTATTCCTGTGTGTGTGTAGCGGGGGTGGATAGCACCCTTGGAGCTGGGCATCTGGATGGTGGTTGGGGTGTTAGGGGGATGTGGCCATCCCTGGAACAGACAGCAGAGTGAGGCCTGAATCTGAGAAGCTCTGCCCTCCGGATCAGATAACCTATCACACTCCCAGAGGCCCCCTCCTCCTGAAAGGACTTTAGTCTTTGGAGCTGTCACCTGAGCTGAGTGGGACAAGAGTTCTGCGGGGCAGGCCACGCTGCAAAGGAAGGAGGGAACACAGGCAAAGGCTGCCTGCTGCCCACTGGAAACCACTCCATGGAGCCAGGCGGGGCCCGTCTGCGTCTGCAGAGGACAGAAGGGCCGGGAGGGGAGCGGGAACACCAACCCTGCAGAGATGGTGAGCCGGCCTTGCCCTCAGGGGGCGCAGAAGGCACCAGCGGGTGGTGGGGCAGGAGGGGAGACATGCCTTATGGAGAGAAGGCTCCAACTGCCTGATGTCAATCCTTCCTGCTGTCCAGAGAGGCCAAGGAAGGCAGACCCTGGCCTCAGCCCTGAGCCACCCAGCTGGGAGATGGAACAGAAAGAGCTATGTCAGTGCTGTGGCCTGGCCTTATCTTTTTGACTCTTTAGCCCCAGAGGGTGAATGGAGTAGCTTCCCATTCCGAGTGCCCTGTTCCCAGTAATGTCACCAGGCCCCCTGCTTGCCTATGGCCGCCTCACCACTGGCAACAGCAACTTTCCCTTCTAGTAGCCCCACCCATGATACTAGATATTGACTGGTTGGGGTGAGGGCGGCTGCTGAGCACACAAAGCATTTCCTGAACACAGGATGCCTCTGGGTCTGCAGAACCCCAACTCCTCCTGTTGACTGTGCCTTTGATCACTCCTCCCAGGAAACACTGAGACGCACAGGGCCCCGGACTTGGTGAAATGGACCCGACACATGGAGGTGAGGGACGTCAGAGGTCAAGTGGACAGATCCTTGGTCGCAGGGCAGGAGTGAGGCTTGGTGATAAAGATGACTTGTTTTGGTTTTCGTTTTTTGAGTCAGTCTTGCTCTGTCGCTCAGGCTGGAGTGCATCAGCACAATCTCGGCTCACTGCAACCTCTGCCTCCCAGGTTCAAGTGAGTAGCTGGGACTACAGATGAGTGCCACCAGGTGTGGCTAAATTTTTTTTTTTTGTATATTTGGTAGAGACGGGGTTTCACCATATTGGCCAGGCTGGTCTTGAACTCCTGACCTCAAGTGATCCATCTGCCTTGGCCTCCCAAATTGCTGGGATTACAGGCATGAGCCACGGTGCCCAGCCTGATGACTTGTTCCTGGTGCAAAGATCAGGTTAGAATTAAGGGTAAAGATGTAGGGGTTTGAAGCACAGGTCCCGAGGGTCATTGAAAGTCAGCCAGTAGATAGAGTCTTCCTGCTAGTGTGGCTGGAGGACAGGGGTGAGGACTGACAATCAGAGGTGACCAGGCTGGAATTCAGACCCAGGGAGGGGAAGCCTCACTCCTGCTGTCACTCCCTGATCCTCACTGCTGCCCCGGGAAGCCAGAAGGAGATCAACTCTGGGCAGGAATCATGGCTTGTTCATCTTTTTACCACAGCACTTAGCATTGTGGGGTCCTACCCCACCAGCAGACCCATCACCACCCCACCAATGCCTGCCCTTCCCCCCACAGGCCTGCCACTGCTGACCGCTGATCCCCCATCCCTGCAGACCCCCCAGGTTTTGTTGTTTTTTTTTTTTTTTAAAGCACTATGCCTGGCATAGGTAGAAACTCAGTGAATGTCTGGTAAATGAAAGGATGGCTGACTGGAGGGACAGTGGGCTCTGCCCTGGCTTTGTCCCATAGGCTGTGAAGGCACAATTGCTGGAGCAAGCGCAGGGACAACTGAGGGAGCTGCTGGATCGGGCCATGTGGGAAGCTATACAATCCTACCCATCTCAAGACAAACCTCCGCCCCTGCCTCCCCCAGATTCCTTGAGTAGGTGAGTCTGGGGAGCAGCTGCGCAGGCTCCTCTGTAGCAATGATCATGAGCTATCACCTGATGTGCCCTTGCCAGCCTTGGCAGGACTGTGACTCCAGCCCTCCCTCTTCCCCACTTATCTTGTCTTCCTAACACTGGCCTCCACCTACGGGGCCTCGCTCTGCCCTGGCCCTGACCTTCCACCCGGTCCTGCCCTCTGGCCCTAGCCCTGGCCTTTCCCTACCACTCCCCTTGGCTCCCAAGTGTTGACCTTCTGCATCGCCCTGCCTTCTGCCCACTGACTTTTTCCTGACCCTGAACAAACATCTCAATTCAGGACCCAGGAGCCATCCCTGGGGAAACAGAAAGTTTTCATCATCTGCAAGTCCCTGCTTGAGTAAGTTGGGTGATGACAAGTAATGGGAGGAAAAGAAAGGGCTTTGGCTGGGGGTCACGGTACCTCATTTCTCATCCCCAGGCTCTAGGTGGTTTGTGGGGAGGACTTGGAAAGGGTTTCTAAGGTGCAGGTCCCCTATTTGCCCTGGGCGTGGCTGTGGAAGAAAGGCCTTTAGCTGGAAGTTCTGGATCGCTAGGCCCCATGCCTCATGTGTACAGTGTCTGAGCTAGTTCACACCACCCTGAGGACCCTCCCATACTGACCTTCAGGCCCCTGTCCCTCCAGTGAGCTGATGGAGGTGCAGCATTTCCGCACCATCTACCACATGTTCATCGCTGGCCTGTGTGTCTTCATCATCAGCACCCTGGCCATCGACTTCATTGATGAGGGCAGGTAGGTCCCCTTCCCACCTGGGACAGGCACACCTATCTGATCAGACCCTCTGGGTCCTCAGTGCCCCACCTGCCCTTGGGGCAAGCGGACACAGGTCCCCTCTTTGGTTATTGGACATGTACCAACTTTGCTCCCAACAACCTTCCCACCTGAAACACTCTCTAGGATCCCTTCCTTCCCCAGCCTTGGTTGGCCCTTGGTCTGTCCTCCCAGGGCCAGTCACTCTCAAATGTTTCTCAATGACACCTTGCCCCGAGGCAGAAGTGTGTGTATGCACAATGCACACCCATACACACTCCTTTCCCAGTCAGTTCTATTCAAGTAACCTCCATTGAGCACCTCCCGAGTACCAGTCCTAGTGTTCAGAGAAATGAGGGGGCAGACCCCACTCCTGTCTGTGAGGCACTCCCAGTCTTGTGGGGAAGACAGACATGTACCCAAGTGCCTGGGTGGGTCATTTCCCCCACAGAGCACCCCACCCAACTGTGAGGATGAGCTTCAGAGAGCTGTATAACTTGGGGGTCTGTATTTCAGGACTCCCACTATTCCCGGACCAAACTGAGGGTTGGGGCTGCTATTTCTTGTGGCCCAATAAGGAGATGCAGATGAACTGGGGAGGAAGAGAGTTTTTATTTCTGTAACTGGTTACAGGGAGAAGGCCTGAAAATTATCACTAGGCCAACTAAAAATTACAATTTCCAGAGCATATATACCTTCTAAGCTATACGTCTATGTGTAAGTGTGCATTCATCTAAAGACATAAGTGATTAACTTCTTTTAATCTATAACTAAGGTCTGAGTCTTGAAGACCTTCTTCTGGAGCCTCAGTAAGTTGACTTAATCTAAATGGGTCCAGGTGCTGGGGTGATTACCCTTCTCTTGTCTCCTGCTAAACCATGGAGGTTTGAAGAGTTTCTTCAGACCCCCAGCAAAACTTGTTTAATCATGCTTTGAGGTTCAGGAAAGGCCTAGGCAAAACTCTTGGTGGGCTTTTGTTACATTCCGGCCTTTGTCTAAGGGCACTGGCTTTTAATATTTAACTTAACCACTCAGCCAGTACTGAAACAGTTGTTATGGAGGCCTGTGTTAGTGAAACCTGGCCTGCCACAGCCCCTCTCCCTGTGTCAGGCTTGGGAAGCAATAACAAAAACAGGACCAAGGATCCACAGGTTTAGCAACAGCACTGCCTTTTGGTAAAATTTTTGTTGTTAGTTATACAAGTATTAAAAGGATAAAATCTACCACTAGGTTTGCATAAGAAAAAGACAAATTTAAAAAATTAAAATGATAAAATCTCAGTAAAAAGCTCAAATACATGTTTTCCTGTAAAGGGGGTCCTTCTTGACCACCTCCTTCAATCCCACACTGCTCTCGGAGGATTTAAACAGTTTCCGCAGTGGCCTACACGCCTGTAAATCAGCACTTGGAGCCGAGGCAGGCGGATCACTTGAGGTCAAGGAATTTCAAGACAAACCTGGCCAATATGATTGAAATCCCTGTCTCTACTATAAAAAAAAAAAAAAATTATAGTAATATATATATATATATTATATATATACACACACACACACACACACACACACACACAAATTAGCCAGTCGTGGTGGTGCAAGCCTGTAGTCCCAGCTATTCAGGAGGCTGAGGCAGGATAACTACTTCAACCTGGGAGGCGGAGGTTGCAGTGACCAGAGATTGCACCACTGCACTCCAGCCTGGGTGGAGCAAAACTCTGTCTCTAAAAAAGAAAACAGTTTCTGAGTTTCCCTCCAGAGCATTTTCCATGCATTGACATTCAGTACCAAAGATAGGTACATTGTGGAGGTTTCACATAAATAAGAAACTGTACCTATTATTTTGTAATTTGCTTTTACTCACTAACAATTTATTTTAGGGATCTTTTCACGTTAGTTCATTGGTTTGAAGGACTGCAGAGTATGGAGGTGCTAGATTTGTTCAGTTAGTCCTTTACTAATGGACACTTAAGTTGTTTTGTTTTTCCCCTTAACAAACCACACACTCTTAACCTAGGCTAACAAAACACTGAACAATCGGCATCCTGTTAGCTCCAACCTACAACAGACGCTCCAAAGGAACAAAACTAAGTCAGTCAATCTAGTTACCTCATATCCTAACATGTGTTGTATATAGAGTACGGAGCCCTTAGCAACACCATGAAACCAGAGAGGGCTCTCAAGGTCATTTAGAATCAAACTCATGCCATGACTGAGTCTCCTTGGAGCAACGCCCTGTGCCACAGAGGTGCCGTCTTGAACACCTCCAGAGATGGGGAGCTCACAACCTGATCAAGATACCTCAGTTCATCTTCCAGGAGCTCGGACTGAAGAGGAAGGGACAAGAATGGACTTCACTTGTCTACTTTGTCTCTCCTCCCCACTCCAAGGCTGCTGCTGGAGTTTGACCTACTGATCTTCAGCTTCGGACAGCTGCCGTTGGCGCTGGTGACCTGGGTGCCCATGTTTCTGTCCACCCTGCTGGCGCCGTACCAGGCCCTGCGGTTGTGGGCCAGGCCGGGGGCCAGGGGCACCTGGACGCTGGGGGCGGGCCTGGGCTGCGCGCTGCTAGCTGCCCACGCCGTGGTGCTCTGCGCACTGCCGGTCCACGTGGCCGTGGAGCATCAGCTCCCGCCGGCCTCCCGTTGTGTCCTGGTCTTCGAGCAGGTGAGGGCCGAGCCCTGCTGGGGGACAGGAAGGAACGGGTGGGCGGGGCCATCTCAGCAGAGGGGAGTCCCCCAAAGAGGGGGCGGGGCCCACGAGAGGGAGGGCAGAGACTGCATTGGCAGGGGCGGAGCTAGTTACCAGGGGCGGAGTCCGTTACGAGGGATTTGGGGAACCTGCAGGCTGGAAGGCAAACAGTGTGACACCGCCATCACAGGAGGTTGACCGGAAAACTCCGCTCTGGCCTCTTATCCCAGCAGCCTTCATTCATCCCAGCATATGTTAGGCTATACAGCCATCAAACAAAAAGAAAAAGTATGGACTCTGACCAGACAGATCTTACACTCTGCCTGCCTCTCAGAGATAACCCAGAGCACAGAGAGGTTAAGCGATTTGCTTAAAGCCACACAGCAACTTGGCCTCCCTTCCACTCTGCCATAGGTTAGGTTCCTGATGAAAAGCTACTCCTTCCTGAGAGAGGCTGTGCCTGGGACCCTTCGTGCCAGAAGAGGTGAGGCCTTCATCTTGCCCGGTTGTGAACTCAGTCCTCTTGACTGACTGAATGAAGCCAGCAGGTGCAGGATCCTGATAAAAGCCCTGCCTTCCTAAGCCCAGGTTGCCCACCAGGCACAGCCCTGGCCTCCAGCTGGGCTCTGTGGGCCTTCGTCGTTAGGCATTCTCAGCTCCTGCCTCTGACAGATGGCACCTCTTGTTACCCAGGACTTCTGGCACTTTCCTATTTCCTATTTCCAGGCCCAGCCTGTCACCCAGGCTTTGTTGTTCCATTTATAGAGCACATGCAGTGTATATTTAGCATCATTCTTAAGGGCCCTAGAATTTTTGGAATGACAAGTTGGCTGGCTCCAACTTAAATCACCAGCTGCATTAGCCCTTAACAAGAGCCCTTAAAGTCACCAGCTGCAGGCTGAGCACAGTGGCTCACACCGGTAATCCCAGCACTCTGGGACACTGAGACAGGAGGATTGTTTGAGCCCAGGAGTTCAAGACCAGCCTGAGCAACATAGTCAGATGGGGTCTCACTTCAAATAACTTTTAAAAATTAGCCAGGTGTGGTGGCTAATGCCTGTGGTCCCAGCTGTGTGGAAGGCTGAGGTGGGAAGATTACTTGAGTCCGGGAGGCGGAGGCTGCAGTGAGCCATGACTGTGTCACTGTACTCCAGTCTGGGCAACAGAGTGAGATCAAGTCTCAAAAAAAAAAAAAAAAAAAAAAAAGTGAGAGACATGCAACTCTTTCTTTCACTCACTTGAACACTTAAAGACCATTTCAAGGTTATTAATTGGCCTAATTTCAATTTCAATTTTTTTTTTTTTTGAGATGTAGTCTTGCCTTGTTTCCCAGGCTGGAGTGCAATGGTGCAATCTTGGCTCACTGCAGCCTCCACCTTCTGGGTTCAAGCGATTCTCCTGCCTCAGCCTCCTGAGTAGCTGGGATTACAGGTGTGCGTTAGCACACCCAGCTAATTTTTTTGTATTTTTAGTAGAGACAGGGTTTCAACATGTTGGCCAGGGTGGTCTCAAACTCCTGACATCCAGTGATCCACCCACCTCGGCCTCCCAAAGTTCTGGGATTACAGGCTTGAGCCACCATGTTCAGCCAATTTTTTTTTTTTTTTTTTTTTAGAGACAGGGTCTTGCTATGTTGCCTAGGCTGGTCTTGAACTCCTGGGCTTAAGCAATCCTCCTGCCTTGGCCTCCCAAAGTGTTGGGATTACAGGAGTGAGTCATTGAGCCTGGCTCCTAACTTCAATATTGTTGTATCTCAGAGAATAGGAAGGCTCGAGGAGAACAGAAGAGATGGGAGAATGGCCGGTCAGTGCAGTAGTCAGAACACACACAGACTCTGTCAGTTAAGTTTGCTTTCTTGTTTGGGTGTGTTTCATGATGCCCTAAAACAATTACAATAGTAACATTAAAAATCACTGATCACAGTGATTTTTGCTCAGGTGAGAAGATAGGGTAAAAGGGTGGACCTGTGACTCATGGTGGCGGAGAGAGGACATTTCTGGGAGGCCTGGGGAGGCAGTGGAAGGGTGGTGCCAAGGGAAGAGGAGGCCAGTGCTGGGCCAGAGGTCCAATGCCACCGGCAGCTGCCAGTGTCCCTCTCCAGTTATGTGTCCCCATGCCCCCTCCAGGCCCTGGGCTGTGTGTTCTATGCCTGTGCACCATACCACATATAATAAAAAGAAGAAAGTTATAAATATTTCGGGAATTGCCAAAATGTGACACAGTGGCATGAAGTGAGCACTTGCCGCTGGAAAAAGTGGCACTGATAGGCTTGTCTCTTGCAGGGATGCCACAAACTTTCAATTTGTGAAAGAGGCAATATCTGGGAAGTGCAGTAAAACAAGGTGTACCTGTATTAGGAAGTCCAGACAGAAGGGGAAGGAGAATGGGCTGTCGAACGTGTGGGTACCAAATGAAGTTCTGGCCACAGCAGACCCTGCACTGGAAGACAGGGTGCCTGAAATGAAAACAGAAGAGATGGTGTTAAAGAGCCAGTTCCACTCCTGCCCAGCTTAGCTCCCCTAGCCTGCATCTAGGTCCTACATCCAGCTCCTTGCTTATCCCCCACCCCCACCCTATCCATTTCTCCACTCACCAATCCCACCACCCTTCCCCAGCAGCCCCCTCACCTCTGCCCTCTGCCCTTCCCCTTACTAATCCACCCCTCTCATTCCTCCCCAGGTGAGGGGATCCAGGCCCCCAGTTTCTCCAGCTACCTCTACTTCCTCTTCTGCCCAACACTCATCTACAGGGAGACTTACCCCAGGTAAGACCCTGCACCCCTTCCCCAAATGCCCAGGCCCACCAGGAACCTTACCCTTCTACTCTCCCCTCCCTGAGGTCCTCAGGCTCACCTCAGGCACTGGCCACTTTCTCAGGAAGCATCTAATAATAAAGATGGGAAATAGGTGACTGGTAGACTACCCTGTCTCCTTGCCCAGCCTATGATGACACTAGAGCCACCCACTTTCCTGGTTTACCCAGGACTGTCCTGATTTTAGTTCTGAAAATCCTACCCATCCTACACACCCTTGTTGACATCCATGCTTAAAACCCTCTTGTCATCTCTGTTATGGAAAGTTCAAAGTGTCCTAGACCCCACCACCCTAGATAATCCTCCCAGGCCTGAGCAATTAAGGGAACTGTGGAGAGAGGGCCCCAGAACCTGTGCCCAGCCTGAGCAGAGAACAACATGAAAGAATGAGAAACATATTGTCCCAATTGCCGCTGCAGGACGCCCTATATCAGGTGGAATTATGTGGCCAAGAACTTTGCCCAGGTGAGAAGATAGGGTAGAAGGGTGGACCTGTGACTCATGGTGGCGGAGAGAGGACATTTCTGGGAGGTCTGGGGAGGCAGTGGGAGGGTGGTGCCAAGGGAAGAGAAGGCCAGTGCTGGGCCAGAGACCCAATGCCACCAGCAGCTGCCAGTGTCCCTCTCCAGTTATGTGTCCCCACGCCCCCTCCAGGCCCTGGGCTGTGTGCTCTACGCCTGCTTCATCCTGGGCCGACTCTGTGTTCCTGTCTTTGCCAACATGAGTCGAGAGCCCTTCAGCACCCGCGCCCTGGTGCTCTCTATCCTGCATGCCACGTTGCCAGGTGAGCCAACTAAGGTAGGGCTGGAGTAGTTGTGCCCTGGGGAAGGCAAATCAGGGAAGGCCTTGCTAGTTGCCTTCCCTCGGTTTCAACACGTTCTCCTTCTGAGTCTCCCCTCACGTCTGTCCCCTCCTATCAGGGCCCACTGCCATGGTCTCGGTTCAGACCATCACTCCCCCTCCACATCAGCCTCCTACCCATCTCCCTGGCACCCAGATCTTTCCTCTCCCATCTACCCCTGACACTGCTGCCCAGGCGAACTTTCCTACTGCAACGAATCATTCCCTACCCTCCTTCAAAAACTCTAGTGATAAGTCAATGCTGGCACTTTCGGATCAGATTTGAACCCTTGATGTGGCATCCAAGACTCCTTCCCATGCAGCCCCAGCCTATCTTCTCATCCTACCACAAGCCCTGAAAGATATTACTTCCATGCCTCCAGGCCTTTGCCCATACTGGCCACTCAGCTTGAGATACCCTTTCCCCACGTTCAGCCACGGAATCTAGTTGCTTCTTGGAGGACCATGGCTGAGATGCCCCCTCCTCTGGGAAACCTTCCTTTTGTAGCCACCAATTACCATGACCCACCTGTTTCTCTGTACTTCCAGGCACATCAGTGCCACCGTACTTAGCTCCCATTACATTTGCCCTGGCATATGGTTGGACATGTCTTTCTGTCTCTGTCTCTGTGTGTGTCTCACTTCAATCACTCTACGAACCCCCAATGGCCCTTTGAGATTCATCTCCATCCCCAACATCTGGCACAAAGTAGATGCCAAGTAAATGTGCATGAACAAATGGATGAATAAATGAATGCATGAGGCCAGGCACAGTGGCTCACCACCTGTAATCCCAATACTTTGGGAGACCAAAGGAGGAGGACCGCTTGAGGCCAGGAGTTTAAGACTAAACTGGACAATATAGTGAGATCTCATCTCTACAAAAAATTTAAAAACAGCCGGGCGCGGTGGCTGACGCCTGTAATCCCAACACTTTGGGAGGCCGAGGGAGGTGGATCACGAGGTCAGGAGATTGAGACCATCCTGGCTAACACGGTGAAACCCTGTCTCTACTAAAAATACAAAAAAATTAGCTGGGCATAGTGGCGGGCGCCTGTAGTCCCAGCTATTCAGGAGGCTGAGGCAGGAGAATGGTGTGAACCCGGGAGGCGGAGCTTGCAGTGAGCCAAGATCTCACCACGGCACTCCAGACTGGGAGAGAGAGCGAGACTCCGTCTCAAAAAAAAAAAAAAAAAAAATTAAAAATAAAAATTAA
>NW_016823424.1:344314-356952 GCF_001698545.2 Rhinopithecus bieti | reverse complement strand
GGGCGCCTGTAGTCCCAGCTATTCAGGAGGCTGAGGCAGGAGAATGGTGTGAACCCGGGAGGCGGAGCTTGCAGTGAGCCAAGATCTCACCACTGCACTCCAGACTGGGAGAGAGAGCGAGACTCCGTCTCAAAAAAAAAAAAAAAAATTAAAATAAAAATTAGCTGGGAATGGTGGTTCACATCTGTACTTCTAGCTGCTTTGGAGGCTGAGGTGGGAGGATCGCTTGAGTCCAGAAGTCTGAGGCTGCAGCGAGCTATGATCACACCATTGCAGTCCAGCCTATCTCAAAAAAAAAAAGGAATGCATAAATTTGTGAATTACCAATAAATGAATGGTAAGAGTTGGGGCCCTGGTTTCTGGGCAGGGGCTCCTCAGAGCTCAGAGCAGGGCTGCCTATGGGTCCATGTGGGCCAACCTGACCTGCAGCCTCTTGTCGCCATCCACCAGGCATCTTCATGCTGCTACTCATCTTCTTTGCCTTCCTCCATTGCTGGCTCAACGCCTTTGCTGAGATGCTACGATTTGGAGACAGAATGTTCTACCGGGTGGGGCCTGGACCTAGGCCAGTTGGAAGTTGGAGGCAGGGAGGGGTAGGGAGGGATCTGGGGAAGATGGTGGCCAGGTTGGATGTCACTTCAGCCATGCCGTTCACCTCCCATAATAAGAAATGCAGTCCCCTAGATGTGGTTCTAATGCCACCCCTCCACCTCCTGACAAGCCAGGACTAACTGCTTTTGTGCGCATGGTACTACAGAATCTTCTCCTGAGAGAGGGAGTAGGAGGGAGGACAGGGCCTCCATGTCCTGAGGAGGGAGCTGGGAGGGTATCTGCTGTCCCTGTTCTGCCAGGAGCCAGCCCTTCTGGAACACTGGGATAGGGTGCAGGCAAAGGGAGCAGTGGGGAGGAGCGAGAACCCAGATGCTTGCTTACCTCCTTTCCCCCACCCTGACCCCACCTTCTCCAGGACTGGTGGAACTCAACGTCCTTCTCCAACTACTACCGCACTTGGAACGTGGTGGTCCATGACTGGCTGTACAGCTACGTGTATCAGGATGGGCTGTGGGTATGGGCCCTGCAGACCCCTTCAGCTCCCACATTTAATGAGGGCTCTCCTTCCTTCCCTCTCCTTTTCTCCTGCTACAGTGTGGCATCTACACCACTCACCTTTTCCAGGCCTAAGGGCCCTTTTGATTTCATCTGTCCTCATTTTCTCATTTTAACCAACCCAATGGGTAGAAAGTCCTTGCAATCTTAGCTTTCTTCCATCTTTATCCTTAATTCCACCCTCTCCACAGGGCATTGTTTCCCACCTTAGCCTTCTAAGGAACATGCACATATCTATTTTCAGCTACCAAGGGTTTTTACATACATTTAATCAGCACAGTAACCCTGAGAAGTAAGTATTATTATATTCTCATTTTAAAATGGCACCTAAGTCCCAATGGGATAGTAGCATGCTCTTTTTTTTTTTTTTTTTTTTTGGAGATGGAGTCTCGCCCTGTCTCCCAGGCTGGAGTACAGTGGCGTGATCTTGGCTCACTGCAACCTCTGCCTCCTGGGTTCAAGCGATTCTGCTGCCTCAGCCTTTCGAGTAGCTGGGACTGCAGGCGAATGCCACCACACCCAGCTAATTTTTGTATTTTTAGTAGAGACGAGGTTTCACCATATTGGCCAGGCTGGTCTTGAACTCCCGACCTCCTAATCTGCCCGCCTCGGCCTCTCAAAGTGCTGGGATTACAGACATGAGTGACCGTGCCCAGCCAGCACACTATTAAATAAGATTGATGTCACTCCTTCTGACCTCAGATCCCACATTCTCTCCACTGCACCACACTCTCCCTGGCTTCCTTAAGGTGGGGGCTTTTTGTGGAGGAACTCAGGGAGACTCACTCTTCACTCCTTTCCTTACCCTGCCAGCTTCTTGGTGCCCGGGCCCGAGGGGTAGCCATGCTGGGTGTGTTCCTGGTCTCTGCAGTGGCCCATGAGTATATCTTCTGCTTCGTCCTGGGGTTCTTCTATCCCGTCATGCTGATACTCTTCCTTATCATTGGAGGTGAGCTGGCCTCTCTGCCACTGGAGGGGAGCCATCTAGAGGGAGGCCTGCGTCCTGCTCCTGGAGATCCCAGACTGATGGTGGGAGGCCTCGCCCCCAGGACTGAAGGGGAGGCTGCTGGGACTGAGAGTGGAGTGGGGGAGGTGGGGGGGACTTGGAAAGCAGGGAGGGAGGCAGCATTGGGAGGAGCCAAGCTGTATCCTGGGGCATGTGGGAGGAGGTTTCTGGTTGGAGAAAAGCACTTGAATAGATCACTCATGGAGGAAGACAAAGAGGAGAAAACTGGGATGAGGTTGAGAGGCTCAGTATGAGATTCAGGATATTAAAGTGCAAACTGAAGAATCCTGGTTTTACATGAGCCACTTTAGACCTCTACGAATTTCTGCACCTGGGTTCAAGATCTTCTCCAATGGGGCCTTCTTGTTCCATCTCTTCCCAATACCCTGGAATGGGAGGGAAACCAGGGAGACAAGGAACTCCTGGAGCTGGAGTGACAACCTTTCCTCCTGCACTAGGAATGTTGAACTTCATGATGCATGACCAGCACACTGGCCCGGCATGGAACGTGCTGATGTGGACCATGCTGTTTCTGGGCCAGGGAATCCAGGTCAGCCTGTACTGCCAGGAGTGGTACGCACGGCGGCACTGCCCCTTACCCCAGGTAAGAGACCACAACCCTCAACCAGCTCGCCATCCGTGAGGACACACAGCCCTACAGCCAGTCCCTCCTTGTTCCCCAACTCACCAGTCACACAGTCAGGCACCAGGGCCTAGCTTGGGGGTGATGGACTCTCACGTCTTGGATGCATGGGTTGGGTCACCAGGAATGACCTCATTCACAACTTATTCTTCTCTGGCTCAGACAACCTTCTGGGGGCTGGTGACACCTCGATCTTGGTCCTGCCATACCTAGAGGTCAGGGCAGATGACACCACCTGCCCAGATGACACCACCAAGTTCTCTGCCTGCAAAACCTGGGACCAGGACTCCTGTCGACATTCCCACACTTGGCTCCGAGTCAAGGCAGCCTGCACACAAGACCCCACCAGGGAATGTGCAAGGACTGAGATCTGCAGACTTGTGGGTAGCTGAGCACAGACCTCAGCATGGGGGTGAGAGGGGTGACTCTTCAGTCCCTATCCCCATGGGCTGGGTACAGGATACCCTCCTACCCCATGACTGTCTTGGGGCGACTTGGGGGACCTTATGGATTTGACGAATGTGGGGGAACTCAGAGGAACTGGGGCCATCCAGGTTTGAAAAGGGTCTCGTTCTTGACTTCGTATTCCTTCCAATACAGCAATAAACTTTGTCTCCCTTTTCATTCATTCATTCATTCATTCATTCATCATTTGTTCAAGGCTCACTTGGATTTTTGTAGAGTTGTGTCTGCAGAGGCAAGACTTTGTGGTAGGATGGGTGAGAATTTTGGGTGCCCCCTGTCTTACCTCCACTATACCACCCCCATCTCCCAGAAACCTGACTTCAATACTTCTTCCACCTCTTCTCCCACTCACATTGAATTTTCTAGCCCCTTTAATCCTTCTGCTCCTGGCAACCCCTAGCACATTTTGAGAGGACACGTAGCAGGCCTCCTTTCCTTTAGCAGACCCAGGAGAAGAATGCCTTGTACAGACCTGAAGCAAAGCTTTTAATTTCGTGAACCCCAGTTTCTACAACTATAATAGGGACATTAATATTAGGAGTGTCCTGACTGAAGGAGACATGAGGTCAAAATACTTCTATTCAAAGCTGTTTCAGAAACCAGACTGTGTGGTCTGCCCTCCCTACACTGATTCCCTGCCTGATGTGGTTCTGGGGAGACATCTGTGTAAGAAAAGGGGGAACATTAGTGTCAGGGGAGCTGAGGACCAAAAAAACCAGGGTCCCTAAGAGAGATGGGGTATTTCTTTTTTTTTTTTTTTAACATTTCAACAGTATGAGTAAGACATCTTTTTATGCCTATAAATATAGATCTATTTTGTCACTTTTATTTATTTGTTTGTTTGTTTGTTTGTTTATTTGTTTATTATTTTGAGACAGAGTCTCGCTCTGTCACCCAGGCTGGAGTAAAATGGCGTGATCTCGGCTCACTGCAACCTCCGCCTCCTGGGTTCAAGCGATTCTCCTGCCTCAGACTCCTGAGTAGCCAGGACTACACGCCACCATGCCCGGCTAATTTTTGTATTTTTAGTAGAGACGGGGTTTCACCATGTTGGTCAGGCTGGTCTTGAACTCCTGACCTCAAGATCACCCGCCTCGGCCTCCCAAAGTGCTGGGATTACAGGTGTGAGCCACCGCACCCAGCCTCTTTTCTCCCTCTTTTTATGCCTTCTTTCGAATAAATTATGATTCCACAAGTGGAATGAATGGTACATTTTTATTTCATTTCTGTTATCTTATTGTATGTTCTTTACTCATCCCATGATTTAACTTTTTAGCTCATGTTGCTATTCATTTCATTTCCCCTACCCCATTGTTATTTTGGATGTTCTGTATTTTTCCATTCTTTCGTTAGTTACTTTCCCTTCCCAGCAATAATAATAAAACACACATTTCTTTATGATTATTTGCAAATATGCCAAATATGTATTCCATTAAGATGTTTCATGTCCTGCACTTCTACCAATAAGAGAGACATTTAGAATACTTTTTCTTACCTCTCTCACTCTGCTTCCAACTCCTAGGTTTTTCTGAGATAGGATAGTACTTTTGGTTGTAGATATAATTAAATGTATGTCAAGCTCCATGAACATTTAACTGTATAATATTTTTCTTTCTAAGTTTGTTGCTCACTACTTGTTCTTTCTTCTCTTCACCTTCCTCTGTCTTGATTTCTCTCTTCTGTTACCAAACCATTCTTTCACGTGAGGTATGAGATTGATACACTCTCTGAATCCTTTGGATCTCCAAAAATATTTATTTTGCCCTGACAGGTGAAAGTTTTCTCAGCTGGGTATGAGATTCCTGTGTAAGGCTGGGTGCAGTGGCTCACACCTGTAATCCCAGCACTTTGGGAGGCCAAGGTGGGTGGATCACTTGAGGTCAGGAGTTCGAGACCAACCTGGCCAACATGGTGAAATCCCATCTCTACTAAAAATACAAAAATTAGCCAGGCATCATGGCAGGTGCCTGTAGTCCCAGCTACTCGGGAGGCTGAGGCAGGATAATCACTTAAACCTGGGAGGCGGAGGTTGCAGTGAGCCGAGATTGCACCACTGCACTCCAGCCTGGGCGACAGAACAAGACTCAGTCTCAAAAATAAATAAATAAAAAAAAATTCCTGGCCAGGCATAGTGGCTCACGCCTGTAATCCCAGTACTTTGGGAGGCTGAGACAGGTGGATCACAAAGTCAGGAGTTTGAGACCAGCCTGACCAACATGGTGAAACCCCATCTCTACTAAAAATACAAAAATTAGCCGGGAGTGGTGGTGCACACCTGTAATCCCAGCTACTCAGGAAGCCGAAGCAGAAGAATCACTTGAACCTGGGAGGCGAAGGTTGCAGGGAGGCGAAGGTTGCAGTGAGCCGAGATTGCACCACCGCACTCCAACCTGGGCAACAGAGCGAGACTCCATCTCAAAAAAAAAAAAAAAGAAAAAGAAAGATTCCTGTGTAGTCATCTATTTCTCTCAGTTTTCCCACTTTGAGCTTCCAGTGTTGCAGATGAAAAGTCCTATACCAATGTGATTTGTTTCCTTTTGTAGATAACTTGCTCTTTCTGTCTAAAACTTGAAAATGTTTTCTTTAACCTTGAAGTTTGGGAGTTTCATGCCTGTGTGTATGTCTTTTCTTGTTGTATCTTCCTGTTTCCTTTCAGTCTTTAAGCTCAGATATTTCTTCAGGTCAGCAAAATTTTCTTCTATTCTTTATTGCCTCTCCTCCATCTATTCCTTTTTCCCCTTTTGGAACTAATATAGTTGAATTTTAGGACTACTGGATCTATTCTCCAAGAATCATATTTTCCTTGTTATTTCCATCTCTTCATATTATTTGCTCCATGCTTTGAAATATTATTTCCGCTTGTTCTTCCAAGCCACTAATTGGAATCTCAGCAGTGACTATTCTCTCTTTCAATATGTATACTAATTCTTTTGTTGAAAATAATGTTTTTTAGTTCCAGAAAGTTGTTTCTCTCTTTTTCCTTTTTTTCTTTCTTTTCTTCTTCCTCTTTTTTTTTTTTTTTTTTTTTTTTCATACTACTTGAGTCTCTTCAAGTGCTCCTAATAGTTTAAGTTGTCGTATACCTCTTTCAGTGGCTACTGTGCTTTCTAGTGGGCAGGGAAACCAGCTCTCAGAACCGCATCCCTGCGGGGCCAAGGCTCTCTGAGTCACATTCTTCCAGTGTTCCCATGGTTCTGATCTCTCTGCTCTGGGTGCTTCAAAGCTGGTCTCCATGCAGTGAGAGTGAGGAAGCTCCTCACCAGGTCTGCACACCAGGACTTTCCCCTTCTAACCCTAAGTTAAGCCTTTACTTGGCACCCTGCAGCCTGGCTCCAGCAGCAACATGGCTAAGTGTTTGGAGATGAGGGTGGAAAAAAGTGGAAATTGCCTTAGAACTGTAGTTCTCAAACTCCAGCGTGCATTAGAACTACCTTCGGGGTTTGTTAATACGGAGTTTCTGATTCATTAAGTTTGGGGTCAAGCCTGAGAATGTGCATTTCTAACAAGTTTCCAGGGCAAGCCCTTGCTGCTGATCTAGGGACCACCACTTTAGCACATACCAAACCAAGCCCTCTTTCTTCCCCTCCTCTTTTCCCTTTTTCTTCTTCAAAATTATCTTTCTTTTTTTTTTTTTTTTTTTGAGACGGAGTCTCGCTCTGTCGCCCAGGCTGGAGTGCAGTGGCTGGATCTCAGCTCACTGCAAGCTCCACCTCCCAGGTTTATGCCATTCCCCTGCCTCAGCCTCCAGAGTAGCTGGGACTACAGGCGCCCGCCACCTCACCCGGCTAGTTTTTTTGTATTTTTTAGTAGAGACAGGGTTTCACCGTGTTAGCCAGGATGGTCTCGATCTCCTGACCTCGTGATCCGCCCGTCTTGCCCTCCCAAAATGCTGGGATTACAGGCTTGAGCCACCGCGCCCGGCCAAAATTATCTTTCTTACTTTTCTTTTTCTTTTTTGAGACAAAATATTGCTCTGTCATCCAGGCTGGAGTATAGCAGTGCGATCTCACCTCACTGCAATTTCCCCTCAAGAGATTCTCCTGCCTCGGCCTCCCAAGTAGCTGGCATTACAGGTGTGCTCCACTGCACCTGGCTAATTTTTTCTATTTTTAATAGAAATGGAATTTCACCGTGTTGGCCAGGCTGATCTTGAACTCCTGGACTCAAGTGATCTGCGTGCCTTAGCCTCCCAAAATTCTGGGATTACACGTGTGAGTCACTGTGCCCAGCTCAAAAGTATACTTTCTTTTTATGGTAAGGAAATTAACCCAATGTCAGGGAATTATCTCTTAGTTTTATGTTTAGTCTTCCTACTAGCTCACAGTACTGAAACTTGTACACAACTGAGCTCCATCCAGGCCTCCTCCACCGAAACGCTCATGGGTACATCCCTGACGAGCCCAGCTGTGTCTAAGCGGGAAGCACCGGCAGGGAGCCGAAGGCACTCCGGGCAGGACACCACCACTGAGCTCACCTGAAGATGAGTAAAGATGGGTCAGACCAGAAATCGCCATCTGTGCGTGGCCTCAGGACCCCTTCCTCTTTGGACGCCCTTTTATTATTAGCTTTGTGCCCACACAGCCCTCCCTTCAGGATCCTTAGGGATAAGAAGGCTGTGGGACAGGAAGTACCTAGGGTGGCAGTGGGTGGTGAGGCTGCTGCCCAGCAGGACTTTCCTGCCCTGCTGGGAGCCACCTTTCTTCCTGTCTAGAGTCTGCGAGTGTTGTCCCCTGTGTGTCCCCAGACTGCACCCAACTGCTTGTTCCAGGCACCTTCCCTTCACCCCTTTGATTTCGCCCAGTGTTTTCTCTTCTCTAAATCACCTTGTCTGTCCTGGGACCCTTATAGCACTCGCTCTGCTGTCCTATGGTCCCCTCCTGAATCTATGCTGGCCAGTGTCTATGACCTCTGCAGCACCCCACACCTTACTATCCACGCTCCTCTCGTGCTCTACCATGCGGAGCCCCTCTTCCATAACACACACTCCACCGTTCTACAACACAGGCTTCAAATGAGCGGTTCAGCGAAGTCCAGTGACCCTAATCTTTATCTGCACGCAGGATTTCCTTTTTTTTTTTTTTTTTTTTTTTTTTGACAGAGTCTTGCTCTGTCTCCCAGACTGGAGTGCAGTGGTGCAATTTTGGCTCACTGCAACCTCCGCCTTCTGGGTTCAAGCGATTCTCATGCCTCAGCCTCCCGAGTAGCTGGGACTACAGGTGCATGTCACCACACCCGGCTAATTTTTGTATTTTTAGTAACGACAGGTTTTCACCACGTTGGCCAGGCTGGTCTTGAACTCTTGACCTCAGGTGATCCACCCACCTCAGCCTCCCAAAGTGCTGGAATTACAGGCATGAGCCACCGCGCCTGGCCAGGATTTCCTTTCCATTCTCCAAAGAAATTATTTCATTCGTTCTCTCTCCTCCCATCATCCCTCTCCAAGCCCACAGAACTCCCCAGCAGCTCTCCTCTGCCCCAATTCCTTCCTGTTGACTGAAGGAATTTGCCCTCTTCCCTCTCCTGCTACCATCTCGCTCAATCATATCAGCAGCTCCAGCACCACCTCTCCATTCTCCCTTCTACTAGATTGCTCCCAACAGCAGCCGGCTATGCTCCTAGTCTACTCTCCCCATGTCTAACCATCCCTCTCCTCACCCACAGCTGCATCAGGCTGCTGTCCCACTTCTCAGCTCCCTGTCACAGCCACACTTCTCCAAAGAGGTGCCTGTCCCCACTGTTGAGGGTTTTCACCTCACATTCACTCAAGTGTCGATCGTGGGTCTGCAAAGGGGCCTCTCATATTTTAATATTTGCTCCAGTATCCAAGCCTTCCTGTTATTTCCCTTCTCATCAGAGGGACCCACTCTAACACATGACAAACCTGTATGGAGTCTTGAAAATATAGTGCTTTATTGTAC
Source organism: Rhinopithecus bieti (assembly GCF_001698545.2). Lineage (NCBI taxonomy): Eukaryota > Metazoa > Chordata > Mammalia > Primates > Cercopithecidae > Rhinopithecus > Rhinopithecus bieti. Next base: position 347,813 of record NW_016823424.1, on the reverse strand, counting down.
CTTTTAAATTTAGGTAAAGGGTTTGGTCAGCTTTATTCAAATAGAATTCACATATCATGCAATTCATCCACTTTAAGTATGCAAGTCAATAATGTTAGCATATTCAGATTTGTGCAACCATCACCACAGTTAGTACATTTTCATCACTGGCCCCCAAAATCTCATACCTACTAGTAGTCACTCTCCATGTCCCAAAAACCTCCCAGCCTTGGGCAACCACTGATTTACCTTCTGGATATTTCTTTTCTTTTTTGTTTTTCTGTTTTTTTGAGACAGGGTCTCATTCTGTCACCCAGACAGTGGTTTCTGGGTGCAATGGTGCCATCATAGCTCACTGCAACATTGAACTCCTCACACAAGCGATCCTCCTACCTCAGTCTCCTGAGCAGCTGAGACCACAAGTGCTCACCACCACACCTAGATAGCTTTTGTACTTAAAAATTTTTTCTTTTTTTTTTTGTAGAGATGGGTTTTGCCATGTTGCCAGGCTGGTCTCGAACTCCTGTGCTCAAGTGATTTGCCCACCTCAGCCTCCTAAAGTGCTGGGATTATAGGCATGAGCCACCATGCGTGGCCTATTCTGGATATTTCACATCAATGAAATCAGGCATCAGTGGTGGTGATGGCTACAGGCCAGGGCTGCTGACTGCCAAGCTAGGAGCGGGCCCAGTGCCCAGAATCTTCATGGGCGCTGCTCAAGCACTGCCTGCGCCATGCCCCTCTCCGCCACCTCCTCGGAACATTTTGAGCAGCTGCACGAGATGTGCCTCCGAGGGGTGTACTAGTGGCTGCTGGGTATGGCAGGGACCCAGGAGGAGAAGTTGATCAGAGATTTTGATGAAAAGCAACAGGAAGCAAACAAAATGCTGGCACAGATGGAGGAGGAATTATATTATGTACCCCTGTCTTTCCATAACCCCACGATGTCGAAGCTTCAAGACTAACAGAAGGACCTTGCCCAACTCCACCTGGAGGCGAGAAGTATATCTTTGCAGCCGTGCTTGGGGACCAAGGAGTCATGAACTATGGCACATATGCTGTAGAGATTGAGCATACGAATAGGCTACAGTCTCAAAGGGCAATGCTTCTCCAAGGCACCGAAAGCCTGGGCCGGGCCACCGAAGAGACTGACCAGATTGGCTCAGAAATGTCAAAAGAGCTGGGGAACCAATAGGACCAGCGAGAGCGTACCAAGAGTACACTGGGAAACACAAATGAAAACTTGTGCAAAAGTCAAAAGATTCTCCCTTCAAGGTCCAGAAAAGTGACAACCAACAACCTTCTGCTTTCCATCATCATCTCACTGGAGCTAGCTGTCCTGGGAGGCCTGCTTTACTTTGCATTCTTTTGCAAGCATGGGGCTTGCAATAGGGAAGGGTTGTGGACCAGAACTTTGACCTTGGGAATGCATGGTGTTAGGGATGTGAATGGAATAAGCGTGTTGCTCCTGTGGGCTAACAGTTCAAGGAGGCACTGTGTAGCCAGACTATGGGAGAAGGGAGGAAAGATGGAAAGCCAGTTAAACGTGAAATGACAGCAACAAGACCAGTATGATATACCAAGGTAATAATGCTGTTTATGACTTCTTTACAAATACAAAAGCCTGGCCAACATAGCAAGAACTCATCTCTACCAAAAATTAAAAAAATTAGCCAGGTATGGCGGCCACATCTGTAGTCCCAGCTATTTAGAATGCTGAGGCGAGAGAACTGCTTGAGACCAGGAGTTTGAGGCTGCAGTGAGCTATGATAGTGCCACTGCACTCCAGCCTGGGTGACAGAGTGAGACCTTGTCTCCAAAAACAAAATTAATTAATTAATTTTTAAGAATATGCCAAGGTCGGGCACTGTGGCTCACACGTGTAATCCCACCACTTTGGGAGGCTGAGGTGGGGAGTTCAAGATCAGCCTGGCCAACATGGCGAAACCCCGTCTCTACTAAAAATACAAAAATTAGCTGGGCATGGTGGTGCACACCAATGATCCCAGCTACTCCAGAGGCTGAGGCAGGAGAATCGCTTGAACCTGGGAGGCAGAGGTTGTGGTGAGCTGAGATTGTGCCACTGCACTCGAGCCTGGGCGATAAAAGGAGTCTCTGTCTGACAACAACAACAGAAAAGGCGTGGTGGCTCACACCTGTAATCCCAACACTTTGGGAGCCCGAGGTGGGCAGATCACCTGAGATTGGGAGTTCAAGACCAGCCTGACCAACATGGAGAAAACTCCGTCTCTACTAAAATTACAAAATTCGCTGGGCATGGTGGCACATGCCTGTAATCCCAACTACTCGGGAGGCTGAGGCAGGAGAATTGCTTGAACCCAGGAGGCAGAGGTTTTGGTGAGCCGAGATCGTGCAATTGCACTCTAGCCTGGGCAACAAGAGTGAAACTCTGTCTCAGAAAAAAAAAAAAAAAAAAAAAAGTGCCACGCATGGTGCCAGATGCGTGTAATTCCAGCACTTTGGGAGGCCGAGACAGAGAGATTGCTTGAGCTCAGGAGTTCAAGACCAGCCTGGCCAACATGATGAAAATCCGTCTCTACTTAAAACAAAATTAGCTGAGCATGGTGGTGCATGCCTGTGGTCCCAGCTACTCTAGAGGCTGAGCGAGGGAGAATCACCTGGGTCCAGGAGGTCAAGACTACAGTGAGTCAACATTGGGCCCTGTACTCCAGCCTGGTGACAGAGTGAGACACGGTCTCAAAAATGACAGTCAACCAATAAATGAAATCATACCCTACGTGGTCCTCTGAGATGGCCTTCTTCTTAACCTGTTTTGAAGATTCAATCATGTTTTAGCATATACCATACTTCACTTATCTTTCTGTTTTTCAAGACAAGGTCTCCCTCTGTTGCCCAGGTTGGAGTGCAATGGTCTGATCATGGCTCATTGCAACCTTGACCTCCCAGGCTCAAACTATCCTCCCACCTCAGCTTCCCAAGTAGTTGCAACTAAAAGTGGACACCACCATGTTTGGCTAACTTTTTTGTATATTTTTTTTTAATAGAAAAAGTTCTCACTATGTTGCCCAGATTCGTCTCGGACTCCCCAGGCAAGCAGTTTGCTGCCTCTGCTTTCCAGAGTGTTGAGACTACAGGTGTGAGCCTATAGAAATAAAGACTGCGGCCAGGCACGGTGGCTCAAGCCTGTAATCCCAGCACTTTGGGAGGCCGAGATGGGCGGATCACGAGGTCAGGTGATCGAGACCATCCTGGCTAACATGGTGAAACCCCGTCTCTACTAAAAAATACAAAAAAAAAAAAAACTAGCCGGGTGAGGTGGCGGGCGCCTGTAGTCCCAGCTACTCGGGAGGCTGAGGCAGGAGAATGGCGTGAACCCGGGAGGCGGAGCTTGTAGTGAGCTGAGATCCGGCCACTGCACTCCAGCCCGGGCGACAGAGCAAGACTCCGTCTCAAAAAAAAAAAGAAATGAAGACCGCACCCGGTACTTTATTTCTTTTTTCTTTTCTTTTTTTTTTTTTTTTTTCTTTTTTTTTTTTTT
>NW_016823424.1:337711-340871 GCF_001698545.2 Rhinopithecus bieti | reverse complement strand
TGTGTGTGTGTGTGTGTGTGTGTGTGTGTGTGTGTGTGTATTCAAGTGATCTTCCCACCTCAGCCTCCAGAGTAGCTGGGATTGCAAGCATGTGTCACCACATCCGGCTAAATTTTTGTTTGTTTGTTTGTTTGTTTTGTTTTGTTTTTTGAGACAGAGTCTCGCTCTGTTGCCCAGGCTGGAGTGCAGTGGCACAATCTCGGCTCACTGCAAGCTCTGCCTCCAGGGTTCACACCATTCTCCTGCCTCAGCCTCCCAAGTAGCTGGGACTACAGGCGTCCGCCACCACGCCTGGCTAATTTTTTGTATTTTTAGTAGAGACAGGGTTTCACCGTGTTAGCCAGGATGGTCTCGATCTCCTGACCTCGTGATCCACCCGCCTCGGCCTCCCAAAGTGCTAGGATTACAGGCGTGAGCCACTGTGCCCAGCCTTTTTTTTGTATTTTTAGTAGAGACCATGTTTCACTATTTTGGCCAGGCTAGTCTCAAACTCCACCAAGTAATCCACCTGCCCTGGCCTCCCAAATATATATACATATTTTAATGTTATAATTTATATATATATACTTTTTTACAGGTATATATATATTTTAAATTTTATAATTTAGACATATACATATATATTTTCTTAATTTTAAAATTTTAAAAAATATGGAACACTTCAAAAGTTTACACATTATCCTTGTGCAGGGGCCATGCTAATCTTCTCTGTATTGTTCCAATTTTAGTATATGTGCTGCCAAAGAGAGCACACCCAGGCTGGTCTTGAACTCCTGGCCTTAAGTGATCTTCCCACCTCAGCCTCAGAGAGGACTGGGATTACAGATGTGAGCCACCATACCCAGCCTTTCTCTGTTTTTGTCTTAATCAGTCTAGCCTTGTTGATCTTTTCAAAGGACCAACTATTCATTTTGTTGATTTTATTTAGTGTTTTTCTGTTGCCTGTTTCATTAATTTAAACTCTAATATATGTTTTTCTTTCATTCTTCTTGCTTTAGGTTTAGTTTGCTCTTTTTCCAGTGTCTTAGGGTAGAAGTTTAGTTAATTGATTTGAGATCTTTCTACTTTTCAAATATAGATGTTTACAGTTGGAGATGATTGTTTTGTATATGCTCCCATGAGGTTGAGAAAGTTGCCTTCTACCCCCAAGTTAGCCAAACCCAGTCCTCCACAATACTGTCCTTACTTCTGATAGCAGCTGCAAGTCTGGGGTTTTCTCAAAACCACCCTCCAGTCGAATAATTCACTGAAGAAGTGACAGAACTTAGACCAGATGTGGTGGCTCACACCTGTAATCCCAGCACTTTGGGAGGCCAAGGCAGTTTTAGATTTTTCTTCTTCAGGAATTCGAGACCAGCCTGGCCAACATGGTGAAATCCCATCTCTAATAAAAACACAAAAATTAGCTGGGTGTGGTGGCACATGCCTGTAGTCCCAGCTACTCAGGAGGCTGAGGCAGGAGAATTGCTTGAACCCGGGAGGCGGAGCAGTGAGCTGAGATCGTGCCATTGCACTCCAGCCTGGGTGACAAAGCGAGACTCCATTTCAAAAAAAAAAAGAAGTGACAGAACTCAGTGAAAGCTACCTATTATTCTCATGGTCACAGTTTATTCCAGGGAAAGGATACTCTAAAATCAGCCATGGGAAGGGGCACATAGAGCAGAGTCTAGGAGGATTCCAAATGCAAAGCTTTCATTGTCATCAGGAGATGTTATCCTCTCAGCATTGATGTGTGAAAGTACACACGAAGTGTTGCAAATCCAGGAAGCCCGTCCTAACTTCAGTGTCCAGAGTTTTTATTGGAGTTTTCATTATACAAGCATGATGGTGGTTGAACTCAGTCTCCCATCTCCCTCCCCTATCCCTGGAAGTTAGGACGGTATCATGGTGAGATCCATCAAGGAGCCCATCTTGATTCACCTCATTAGCATAAACTATCAGATATAATCTTAGGGGCCCACATGAATAACAAAGATATATATATATCTTTTTTTTTTAAAAGACAGGGTCTCAGTCTGTCACCCAGGCTGAAGTGCAGTGATGTGATCAGAGCTTACTGCAGCCTCAAACTTCTGTGCTCAAGTGATCCTCCCACCTCAGCATCCTGAGTAGCTGGGTGCACACCACAGTGCCCAACTTGAGAGATATTTTACCACTTTGGGAATTCCATGGGTTTAGAGGCTACCTCTCAGAAACCAGGGACAACAGCCAGGCCTTTCCTTGGGCAAGGCCAAATTCTTCACGCTTTCTATTCCTAGTCAGCTGAATTTTTTTTTTTTTTTTTTTTTTAAGACAGAGTGCTGCTCTGTTGCCCAGACTGGAGTGCAGTAGTGCAACAATAGCTCACTGCAGCCTTGACCTCCTGGGCTCAAGCAATCCTCCCATCTTAGCCCCCAGAGTAGCTGGGACTATACAGACTTACACCACCACACACGGTTAATTAAAAAAAATTTTTTTTTTGATAAGAGATGAGATCTCACCACATTGTCCAGGCTGGTCTTGAACTCCTTGTCTCAAGTGATCCTCCCATCTCGGCCTCCCAAAGTGCTGGGATTATAGGTGTGAGCCACTGCCTGGCCAGCTAGATGTTTTTACATGTTTAATATTTCTTATCCAAAATGCTTGGGACCAGAAGTGTTTTGGATTTCAGACATTTTTTGGACTTTGGAATATTTGCATTATACTTTATATGAGCATCCCTAATCAGAAAATCAGAATTCTGAAATGCTACAATAAGCATTTCCTTTGAGTCATGTTTACTCAAAAAGTTTCAGATTTTCAGACCAGTCGGGGTATGATAAGAAAAAAAATAAGTTTCAAATGTCAGAGCATTTCAGAGTTTGGATTTTGGATTAGGAATGCTCAACCTACATTAAGAATGGATACCAGCTTACACCTGTAATCCCAGCACTTTGGGAGGCCGAGGTGGGTGGATCACCTGAAGTCAGGAGTTCGTAGACCAGCCTGGCCAACATGGTGAAACCACATCTCTACCAAAAATACAAAAATCAGCCACATGTGGTGGCACGTGCCTGTAACCCCATCTACTCAGGAGACTGAAGCAGGAGAATCACTTGAACCCGGGAGGTTGCAGTGAGCCGAGATCATGACACTGCACTCCAGCCTGGGTGACAGAGCAAGACTCCACATCAAAAAAAAA
>NW_016823424.1:328528-336172 GCF_001698545.2 Rhinopithecus bieti | reverse complement strand
CGAGACTCCGTCTCAAAAAAAAAAAAAAATTAAATTTACTATTAAAACAAAAAAAGCTACATACCTTGCTCACAATTTACCTGCAAGGAAATTCTTTGTAGGCCCCAAGACCTTTCCCCTAAAACCGCTCTGTTGAAATGTACCCTAACAATGTACCTTGATAGTTGATCTTCACAGGAATGAGACAAAGGACAGAATTAAAAAGTCATCCCTCTGCTCATCTGAGAGAAATGCACACCTGACTGCTTCCTCTGCCCTATGTTTATCTTATGTAAAAATGCAGATTCACTGAGCATGAGACAAACATCCAAGTGACTATCCCTCCACCCTCCCACATGTAAAATGTGTATTCAGTGAATGCTCATCAAAGACAAAAGAAAACAACCGCTTGCCTCTTTTATCTACCCTCCCTTTTTTCTTCCTCCTTCCCCCAATATCCACTCTTTCCCCTTCAAATATTGAGATCCCCAGACTGTCTTCAGAAAAAGGCACAGACCACAGATTTTCCTGTATTTCTATATTCTTTTTCCAGGGTATGTCCTTAGCCTTGACAAATAAACCTCTTAAAATGATTGAGACTCACCTTGGTCATTTTCTCTGAGTTACAATATATTGAATTACATTGATTAAGTTTTAAAAACTAAACCAACATTGAATTCCTAGGGTAAACTCCACTTAGTCATGATGTATGTTTTTCTACACTGTTAGATTCAATTTGCTACAACTGTTATAAGGATTTTTGTATCCGTATCATGGTGGATATTGGTCTGTAGATTTCTTGTAACGTCATTATCTGATTTTCATATCATAATCCTATTTGGTAGCACATTCTGGGCAATAAGACACTTCTCAATGAATGTAAAAGGATGCAAATTATACAAAGTGTGTTTTCTGACCAAAATGGTTTAAAGTAGAAATCAACAACAGAAGCTGGGCACGGTGGTTCACACTTGTAATCCCGGCACTTCGGGAGGCCAAGGCAGGCAGATTGTTTGAGCTCAGGAGTTTGACAACAGGTGTGCACCACCATGCTTGGCTAATTTTTGTATTTTTTGTAGAGGCAGGGCTGAGTTATTTAAAATTAGCTGGGAATGGTAGTGCACACCTGTAGTCTCAACTACTCGGAAGGCTGAGGTGGGAGAATCGCTTGAGCGCTGGAGGTTGAGGTTGCAGTGAGCCAAAATCACACCACTGTACTCCAGCCTCAGTGACAGAGTGAGAACCTGTCTCAAAACAAACAAACAAACAATAACAGAAATATATCTGGACAGTTCCCAAATATTTGGTATCTGAGGAACACACTTCTAAATAACCCATAAATCAAAGAAATTAGAAGAGAAAATAAAAAGTATTTTGAACCAAATGAAAATAAAGACAACATATCAAAATGTATGAGATAAAATTTATGGGATAAAACTGAAGTTGGGCCAGGAGTGGTGGCTCACACCTGTAATCCCAGCACTTTGGGAGGCCTAGGCAGGCAGATCACTTGAACCCAGAGGTTTGAGACCAGCCTGGCCAACATGGTAAAACTTCATTTCTACTAACAATGTAAAAAAAAAAAGAAAAAGAAAAAAAAAATTTTTTTTTTGAGACAGAGTCTCCCTCTGTTGCCTCAGCTTGAGTGCAGTGGCATGGTCTTGGCTCACTGCAACCTCCGCCTCCTGGGTTCACACCATTCTCCTGCGTCAGCCTCCCGAGTAGCTGGGACTATAGGCGGCCGCCACCACACCTGGCTAATTTTTTCTGTATTTTTAGTAGTTTTGTCAGGATGGTCTTGATCTCCTGACCTCGTGATCTGCCTGCTTCAGCCTCTCAAAGTGCTGGGATTACAGGCGTGAGCCACCACGCCCAGCCAAAAATTTTTAAAGAAGAAGAAAAAAAACCTGAAGCAATACTTAGAAATTTATAGCACTGAATGCCTATAGTAGAAAAGAAGAAAAATCTAAAACCAATGTCCTCAGCTTCCACTTTAACAAACTAGAAAAGAAGAGGAGATTATACTCAAAATAAGCAGAATAAAGGAAATAGTAGATTAAAGCCGAAATCAATTAAGTAGATAACAATGAAGACACTCAGTGAAACCAAGGCTGGTTCTTTGAGAAGATCAATTGCAATTGTATTAGTCAGGATTCTCCAGAGAAACAGAACCATTAGGATATATGTAAATATATAAGAGACTTATCATGAGAATTGGCTTGCACAGTTATGGAGGTCAAGAATTCCCATGATATGCCATTTGTAAGCTGAAGAATCAGGAAAGTTAGGGGTATTATTCAATCAGAGTCCAAGGGCATGAGAACTAGGGCAGCCAGTGGCATAGCTCCCAGTCTGAGGCCAAAGGCCTGAGAACCAGGGCAGGAAATAGTGTAATCCCAGAGTCCAAAGTCCTGAGAACCAGGACCTCCAGTGTCCTTGGGTGAGTGTCAAGGGTGTAAGATTGATGTCCCAGCTCAAGATGAGAAAGAATGTGCCCTTTCTTCACCTTTTTGTTCTATTGAGCCCTCAGTGATTGGATGATGCCTGCATATTGATGAGGACGGATCTTCTTTCTTCAGTCCACCAATTCAAATGCAAGCTCTTCTAGAGACAGCCTCACAGACACACCCAGAAATAATATCTACCAGCTCTCTAACCTAGGCCAGTTGATATATAACATCAGCCATCACAGGCCAGACATGAGGGCTCATGTCCTTAATCCCAGAACTTTGGGAAGCTGAGGCAGGAGGTTAATTTGAGCCCAGCCTGGCCAACATAGCAAAACACCATCCCAGGCCAGTCATGGTGGCTCACACCTGTAATCCCAGTGCTTTGGGAGGCTGAGGTGGGCAGATCACTTGAGGTCAGAAGTTCAAAACCAACCTGGCCAGCACAGTGAAACCCCGTCTCTACTAAAACAAAATACAAAAATTAGCCGGGTGTGGTGGCATGCGCCTGCAGTTCCAGCTACTTAGGAGGCAGAAGCTGGGGAATTGCTTGAACCCAGGAGGCACAGGTTGCAGTGAGCTGAGATCATGCCACTACACTCAAGCCTGGGCAATACACAAGACTCCATCTCAAAAAAAAAAATTTTTTTTAATAAATAAAACACATCATCCCTACAAAAAAAAAAAATTACCATCATAGCAATAAACCTCTCACTAAAATGAAAAGAAAAAAAAAGGGAGAAAACACAAATAATTAATATCAGAAATGAGAAAAAGGACAATATAGGTTCTATAGAACTAAAAGCATAATAAGGAAACAAGTTTATGTCAATAAATCCTGAAACTTAGATGAAATAGACAAATTTCTGGACAGGTTTGGTGGCTCATGCCTGTAATCTCAGCTCCTGGGAGAATGAAGGGGTAGGATCGCTTAAGGCCAGAAGTTGGAGACTGGGAAACAAAGTAAGACCCCATTTTAAAAAAAAAAAAAAAAAAAGCCAGGCATGACAGCACGCTCCCGTAGTCTCAGGTACTCAGGAAGCTGAGATGGAAGAATCGCCTGAGCCCAGGAGTTTGAGACCAGCCTGGGAGACAGAGTGAGACCCCATCTCAAAAAACAAAAAGGAAAGAAAAGAAACAGATTTTTTTTTTAACTGCTTCTTATGGAACAGGGCTACCTCATAGGCAGTATCCCCAAAATAAATTTCTTTCTTTTTTTTTTGAAATAGGATCTCACGCTGTCACCCACGCTGAAGTGCAATGACGTGATCTCAGCTCACTGCAACCTCTTTTTCCTGGGCTCAAGTGATTCTCCAGCCTCAGCCTCCCGTGTTGCTGGGATTACAGTCATAAGCCACCAAAGCCTGACTAATTATACATATATATATACACACACACAGATATATAAATATATATATATATACACACGCACACACATTGATTTAATTTTTTTTTTTTTTTTGTAGAGACGACGTTTTACCATGTTGCCCAGGCTGGTCTCAAACTACTGAGCTCAAAGAAATCCACACATCTCATCCTCCCAAAGTTCTGGGATAACAGGCATGAGCCACTGCTCCTGGCTGCCAAAACAAATTTCTTAACAGACAAAAACTACCAAAGTTTACTCAAGAAGAAATAGTACTAAATACCCATTATCTTTATTTTTTTTATTTTTTATTTTTTTCTTTGAGACAGACTGTCGCCTTTTGGCCAGGCTGGAGTGCAATGGCACGATCTTGGCTCACTGCAAGCTCTGCCTCCCGGGTTCATGCCATTCTCCTGCCTTAGCCTCCCTAGTAGCTGGGACTACAGGCGCCCGCCACCTCGCCCGGCTAATTTTTTGTATTTTTTAGTATCATGTTAGGCAGGAAGGTCTCGATCTCCTGACCTCGTGATCCGCCCGCCTCAGCCTCCCAAAGTGCTGGGATTACAGGCATGAGCCACCGCACCCGGCCCTGAATAGCCATAATCTATTAAAGAGATCGAATTTGTAATTTAAAATCTTCCCCTAGAGAAAATCTCAGTGTCAATACCTGCTGTACATAATCCTCAAGTCTATTTACCCTGGTAGATGCGAACAGCACCCAAACCACCTCCATTTGACATTAAAAAACACGAACTCCTGAGCTAACTTAAAAATGTATGTTGTCATAAGAAAAGCTAAAAATAACATGCTACAAATTAAGAAAGTGTGCGAGCTAATTATGTTGGCACTGGAGAATTTGCTAAAAGTGAACTCCAGGAATATATTCAAAAGTGGGTCCAGGAATATATTCAAAAGTGGGTCATCAGACTGACTGGACCCTTAACATGTGGAAACTGGATCTGAAGAGCTGACAAAGTTGCCTAGAAAAGAAAATACAGAATGATTGCATTTGTTGGGATGAAATAAAGAAATGTTAGCTGGACCTGGTAGCATTCCGCTATAGTCCTAGAGGTACTTGGGAGTCTGTGGTGGGAGGATTGCTTGAGCCCAGGAGTTGGAGGCAGCAGTGGGCTATGATTGTGTCACTGCACTCCAGCCAGGGTAACAAAGCAAGACCCTTTCTCTAAAAAAGCAAAAAAAAAAAAAAAAAAAAAAAGGCAGAGGGGTGTTATGACACAGAGTTTCGCTCTTGTTGCCCAGGCTGGAGTGCAATGGCATGATCTTGGCTCACCACAACTTCTGCGGTCCGGGTTCAAGCAATTCTCCTGCCTTGGCCTCCTGAGTAGCTGCGATTATAGGTATGTGCCACCACGCCCGGCTAATTTTGTATTTTTAGTAGAGATGGGGTTTCATCATGTTCGTCAGGCTGGTCTTGAACTCCCGACCTCAGGTGATCTACCTACCTCCGCCTCCCAAAGGGCTGTGATTACAGGCGTGAGCCACCGCGCCTGGCGTAAAAGTGGTGTTTTTTGGGGTGTTTTGTCTTGATTTGTTTTGCCACCCAGGCTGGAGCACAGTGGCACGATCTAGGCTAATTTTTGTATTTATAGTAGAGACGGGGTTTTACCATGTTGGCTAGGCTGGTCTCGAACTCCTGGCTTCAAGTGATCCACCCGTTTCGGCCTCCCAAAGTGCTGTGATTACAGGTGTGAGCCACCTCGGGCTCCCAAAGTGCTATGATTACAGACGTGAGCCACCTCGCCTGGTGGTTTATACAAACAAATCGTTTTCCTCTTTGGAATAAAATACATCTTTTGCTTAAGAAACAGACACTTTTGTGACCTTGTCAAGAACCTTAGCTTTGTCCAGCCTCAGCTGCCTTACTTGTAAACTACGTGTTGAAAAGTTGCCTAAAGGCCAATATTATACCAGAGAAGTACTTGTGCCGGCCTGTCAACTCCACGGGCCATAATTCTATGAAACTTGTAATGCTAATGCTAAATCAGGGGTTGTGAAAACACTGCCATCTTTATACAAAACCCAACCTCCAGCCCGGTGCGGTGGCTCACACCTGAAATCCCAGCACTTTGGGAGGCTGAGGCAGGCGGGTCATCTGAGGTCGGGAGTTCGACACCAGCCTGACCAACATGGAGAAACTCTGTCTCTACTAAAAATACAAAATTAGCTGGGCGTGGTGGCACATGCCTGTAATCCCAGCTACTTAGGAAGGCTGAGGCAGGAGAATCACTTGAACCCGGGAGGCGGAGGTTGTGGTGAACCAAGGACACTGCACTCCAGCCTGGGCAACAACAGTGAAACTCGGTCTCAAAAAACAAACAAACAAACAAACAAAAACCCCAACCTCCAAGTTCCTCCACTTGACATTTTAAAACTCTAGAAAGGAGGGTGGGTCAGCTGGGCACAGTGGCTCATGCCTGTAATCCTAGCATTTTGGGAGGCTGAGGCGGGCAGATCACGAGATCAGAACCATGCTGGCTAACACTGTGAAACCCCATCTCTACTAAAAATGCAAAAAAGTAGATGGGCATGGTGGCACGTGCCTGTAGTCCCAGCTACTTGGGAGGCTGAGGCAAGAGACTCGCTTGAACCCAGGAGGCAGAACCAGTGAGCCAAGATCGCGCCACTGCACTCCAGCCTGGGCGACAGAGCGAGACTCCTTAAAAAAAAAAAAAAAAAAGAGGTCGGGCGCGGTGGCTCAAGCCTGTAATCCCAGCACTTTGGGAGGCCGAGGCGGGCGGATCACGAGGTCAGGAGATCGAGACCATCCTAGCTAACACTGTGAAACCCCGTCTCTACTAAAAAATACAAAAAACTAGCCGGGCGAGGTGGCGGGCGCCTGTAGCCCCAGCTACTCGGGAGGCTGAGGCAGGAGAATGGCGTAAACCCGGGAGGCGGAGTTGGCAGTGAGCTGAGATCCGGCCACTGCACTCCAGCCTGGGCGACAGAGCGAGACTCCGTCTCAAAAAAAAAAAAAAAAAAAAAGAAAAGAAAAGAAAGGAGGGTGGATCAATCAGGCACCGCAGCTCTGTGCCTCATCCCTCTCCCCTCCCCCTCTGTTATCAGCCACTCTCCCTGCGGCTTCTCTTCGAGTCCCAGGGAAACATCACTTCCTTTTTAGGCTATGGCCCGTCATTTCCCTTAGCATAGCTGAGACGGATTGGGAGATCCAAAAGGATGTTAGTTTAAATTTTAAAAGTACCGAACATACTCAGTAGCAATGAACACATCTGGTGCCTAGATTGTGTTTTCTAAATACTGTTCTCTGCTAAAAAGAATCAGAGCTTTCTGAAGACCTGGTTGATCTCAAGACTGGGGCAGACAAGGAGAAAGATTAGCCTGAAACATTTTTGTTGTGCCAGGAAATAAGGCAGTGCTGGGGAAAAAAAAAAAAAAAGTAATGTTGGCTGGGTGCGGTGGCTCACACCTGTAATGCCTGCACTTTGGGAGGCCAAGGTGGTTGGATCACTTGAGGTCAGGAGTTTGAGACCAGCCTGGCCAACATGGTGAAGCCCCATCTCTACTAAAAATACAAAAATTGGCTGGGCGCAGTGTCTCACACCTGTAATCCCAGCACTTTGGGAGGCTGAGGCGGGCGGATCACGAGGTCAGGAGATGGAGACCATCCTGGCTAACACGGTGAAACCCCATCTCTACTGAAAATACAAAAACAAAAAATTAGCCAGGTGTGGTGGTGGGCGCCTGTAGTCCCAACTACTCGGGAGGCTGAGGCACGAGAATGGCGTGAACCCAGAAGGTGGAGCTTGCAATGAGCCGAGATCGCGCCACTGCACTCCAGCCTGGGCGACAGAGGGAGACTCCGTCTCAAAAAAA
>NW_016823424.1:299523-328229 GCF_001698545.2 Rhinopithecus bieti | reverse complement strand
TGGTGGTGCATACCTGTAGTCCCAGCTACTCGGGAGGCTGAGGCAAGAGAATCACTTGAACCCAGAAGGCAGAGGTTGCAGTGAGCCAAGATCGCGCCACTGCATGTCAGCCTAAGTGACAGAGCTAGACTGTGTCTCAAAAAATAATAATAATAATAATGTCAAAAGACATGGAAGTGCCGGGTGACTCATGCCTGTAGTCACAGCACTTTGGGAGGCCAAGGTGGGAGGATCACTTAAGGCCAGGAGTTGGAGACTGGCCTGGGCAACATCGTGAGATCCTGTCTTCACACACACACACACACACACACACACACACACACACAAATTTTTTAAAAGACATGGAAGCCAGATTAAAGGGGCTCCCTCTGGTCAAAACTGGAATAATTTGAGCATTAAAATAAGTAAGAACCGAAATGAATTATAATCTATTGAATAAAACCAGAGTCCATATTGATAATACACATGAATGAAAAAGGAGTGAGGAGGGCTTTTTTTTTTTTTTTTTTGAGACGGAGTCTCGCTCTGTCGCCCAGGCTGGAGTGCAGTGGCCGGATCTCAGCTCAGTGCAAGCTCCGCCTCCCGGGTTTATGCCATTCTCCTGCCTCAGCCTCCAGAGTAGCTGGGACTACAGGCGCCCACCACCTCACCCGGCTAGTTTTTTGTATTTTTTTTAGTAGAGACGGGGTTTCACCGTGTTAGCCAGGATGGTCTCGATCTCCTGACCTCGTGATCCACCCGTCTCAGCCTCCCAAAGTGCTGGGATTACAGGTGTGAGGAGCCACCGTGCCCGGCCTTTTTTTTTTTGAGAAATCAAGACAGAGGAAGGTGAAGAGAAGAAAGAACAGAGGAGGGCTCTTTTTTATAGTCTAACGCCAAATGATAAAAACAGAGGGAATGCTGGAGTTAGAAAATCACCATTGTGCAACCATTATGATAAACATTGGCTAGGGGCCGGGTGCAGTGGCTCACACCTGTAATCCCAGCACTTTGGGAGGCCGAGGTGGGTGGATGACTTGAAGTCAAGAGTTCGAGACCAACCTGGCCAATATGGTGAAACCCCATCTCTACTAAAATTAAAAAAAAAAAAAAAAAAAAATAGCCGGGTATGGTGGTGCACGCCCGCAGTCCCAGCTATTTGGGAGGCTGAAGCAGGAGAATCACTTGAGCCCAGGAGGCGGAGCTTACAGTGAGCCGAGACTGCGCCACTACACTGCAGCCTGGGTGACAGAGCGACTCTATCTCAATAAACAAACAAACAAACAAATAAATAGTTGGCTAGGGCAAAATCATGAATGGATACTGATGCAGGGCAGGCAAGTCCCGTAGTAGGGCTTAGCCCATGAGGGTCTGTGGCTTCACCCAGGAAAGAGGGCAAGCTGGTGGTAGGGTAGCAGAAAACAGCCTTATTGAAGGGACAGTGTTACAGCTCTGTGACTGCTCTGCAGGGCAGGGCTACCCTATCGGCAGTGTGCTGAGAGTAGCAGCTTAGGGCAGCTCTGCAGTCATATTCACACCTACTTTTAATTACACGTAGATTAAGGAGTGGTTTATGCAGAAATTTCTAGGGAATTGGTAGTAACTTTTGGGTCATCGGGTCATTACCATGGGAAAGGGTGGTAACTCCTAGGTGTTGTTGCCATGGCAGTGGTAAACTGACATGGCACACTTGGGGGTGTGTGTCTTATGGAAAGCTGCTTCTGCCCCATTCCTGTTTTAGCTAATCTTCAATTTGGTCCAGTGCCCAAGCCCTGCCTCTGGAATTGAGTCCCGCTTCCTACCTCAATGCTAAATCTAGGTGGGGAAAGCTGAACTGGGCAGGGTTATTTGCATGATCTCAAAGCGTCTCCCTACAGATTATTTACAAATTGTTACAAGTTTGCAAGTTACAAAATAGTAACTATATATCATGGAGAAACCAGACAACATCATTAGCAAGTTTGACCTTGATTAAATTAACATCACCAGTAAGGAGTGAGCAGACATTGTAGGATTTGGGTTGGGCTTCCCCTTGAAAGAACACAACACAATTTATGTCGTATTTCAGGTCAGATGCATAACTTAAACCCGGTCATGAGCAAACATCAGGAAAACACAAATTGATGAACATTCTATACAATAGCTGGCCCGTATTTTTTTTTTAATGTCAGTGTCATTAATGACAAAGAAAGGCCAAGGAACTCTTTTAGATCAAAGGAGACAAACAGCAATGACAACAAAATGTAATCCACGCTGGGGAACTGGGCCTTGTGCTGGAGGGGAAGTGCTACCAAGGGACAGTTGACAATGGTGGAATATGAACTTTATAATGTCAATGTTAAATTTCCTGTATTTGATCATTGTACCATAATATATATTTTGTTAATTTTAGAGACAGGGTCTTGCTCTGTCGCCCAGGATGGAGTGCAGTGGCTCAGTCATAGCTCACTGCAGCTTCAAACTCCTAGGCTCAAGCAATCCTCCCACCTCAGCCTCCCAAGTAGCTGGGACTATAGGAGCATGCCACCATGCTGGGCTAACTTATTTTTTATGTTTTTATAGAAATAGGGTCTTGCTGTGTTGTCCAGGCTGATTTTGAACTCCTGGAGTCAAGGGATACTCCTACCTCGGCCTCTCAAAGCGCTGGGATTCCAAGTGTGAGCCACCTTGCCTAGCCTGTACCACGATTTTTTTTTTTTTTTTTTTGAGACAGAGTCTTACTCTTGTCGCCCAGGCTGGAGTGCAGTGGCATGATCTCGGCTCACTGCAACCTCCACCTCCAGGGTTTAAGGGATTCTCCTCCCTCAGCCTCCTAAGTACCTGGGATTACAGGCATATGCCACCACATCTGGCTAAACCTGTACCATGATTATTTAAGAGAATATTCTTGCTATTGAGAAATAGGCATTATAGTATTAAGAGATAAAGGGTCATAATATATGCACTGACTCTCAAATGATTCAGGAAAAAAATGAGTATAATGCATTTAGAGAGAGAATGACAAAGCAAATTTGTCAAAATGTGAGAAATGGATAAATCTGGGTAAAGAGTATATGGGAGGTATCTGTAACTAAGAATAATTACAAGAATGCAACTTTTCTATAAGTTTGAAATTATTTAGCCGGGCGCGGTGGCTCAAGCCTGTAATCCCAGCACTTTGGGAGGCCGAGACAGGCGATCACGAAGTCAGGAGATCGAGACCATCCTGGCCAACCCGGTGAAACCCCGTCTCTACTAAAAAATACAAAAAAACTAGCCGGGCGAGGTGGCGGGCGCCTGTAGTCCCAGCTACTCGGGAGGCTGAGGCAGGAGAATGGTGTAAACCCGGGAGGCGGAGCTTGCAGTGAGCTGAGATCCGCCACTGCACTCCAGCCTGGGCGATAGAGCGAGACTCCGTCTCAAAAAAAAAAAAAAAGAAATTATTTCAAAATAAGAAGATGTTGACTATAGTCCTCTGCTGTATCAGCTGAGCTATTGAAGGATGCTATAAAAAAGGTTTTTAAAAGGCACATAAACAGAAGAGAAACAGCCAAATGAGGACTAGGGTGTATAAGGACAGTTCCAAGTGCCCAAATTCTGACTTTAGCTTGTTCTCTTTTATCTATTTTTTTTTTTTTTTTTTTGACAGAGTTTCGCACTTGTTACCCAGACTGGGTTACAATGGTGCGATCTTGGTTCACCACAACCTCCACCTCCCGGGTTCAAGTGACTCTCCTACCTCAGCCTCCTGAGTAGCTGGGATTTATCTACTTTCTTAAAAGGGCTCTTACTCTCAACCTCAGAGAGCTGCTATGACATCATAGGTACCCCAACAAGCTTCTTACCTTCCCAGGTCCTGGCCTTCCACCCTGTGAAGGGCACCATCTTCCTTCCCCAGGCAAGGGGAGGCTGGTCCCTAGGTGCTAGAGACTAGGATACTTTGATTCCTTTGCTCTTACCGAAACCAAAATCAAAACCAAACGACAACAAAAAATCATTCTAACACTGCAACCCACTCAGCCCACTCAGGCATTTCCAATGCCTTTATTTTCCTATTTGAGGGAAACATCATTTCCCCAGGCCAAGGGCAAGATGGGTGACTAAAGCTGGGAATGGCCTCGACCTTCCTGCAAGCAGTAGATCCACAGCACATGGTTAATAATTTATGCTATTAAGGTTAGGCTACTAAGGTTATTAAGGTGTACAGTCCTAACGGACACACCTATGAATTAGATACACCTGTCAACAGAAGCCGGTCAGATCCATAGTTAAGAACCAGAGTAAGATGGTCTGAGTTTAGTTTCTGATTCCACCACTTACAAGTTGTGGGAACGGTTGGGTGCAGCGGCTCTGCCAGGAATCCTGGCCCTTGGAAGGTTGAGGTTGGAGGGTTGCTTTGAGCCCAGGAGTTTGAGACCAGCCTGGGCAACATAGCCAGACCCTGTCTCTATTTTATTTTTTAAAAAGTTGTATGACTGAGAGCAAACCAGCTAGTTTCCGGAGCTCATGAACCATTCACTCAACAAAGTAACCACCTCGTAAGCACCAGGCACTATTTTGGGAGGTAGCAAAATGTAAGCTCTCTGCTCTCAGAGCTTACATTCCAGTTAGATGAGACAGAAACTTCAAAAATAAATAATTAAAATATAGAGTATACCTTTATTGAATTCAGAGATTCTGAGGCTGAATTTTGGGAAAGGAGGAAAAGAAACATCAGTTTATAAAGTTGAAAGAAAAAAAAAACTGGTGATTAACTGATTTTATGTTCTGTTCTTCTGGCCTTCTCTTTAAAATACTTCTCAAATGGAGATGATTCAAGGAATTTGAAGATTTTATTTTTGTTTTTGCTTTCTGGCCTTGCTTTGAGTCGAAAATAAAACTTTTTTTTCTATATTTGTGACATTTTGCAGATACACAGAATCCTTTAAGAGTAGGGTTTGGAGTTTACATTGAAGGTGTCAAAAATTCTATTATTAGAGGAAATTAAAATACCATTCATAATGAGAATAACAACTTTATAGGGGAATTACTAGGAATTTATGAAAGGCGTTTTTTCTCCAAATGGTCAAAAGAATTGCGTCGGAGATTTGGATGTTCTTTTGCTAGGTTCGTACAGTCTGTATTTGCTCTTCAAATAACTTTGGATGACTTTTACATGGCCACATTACTGTTTCCATAAATGATATTTTAGGAATTGGAAATAACAAAAAGTTCTGGTAGACTTGCCACTTGTCCTTAATAACTTGTGTAGCTAAATGTCTCTTTCCCAAAAAGTGACTGATAAACAATACCAGCTAGGATTTTAAATGTTAAATGGATAGGCTGGGCGCAATGGCTCACGCCTGTAATCCCACCACTTTGGGAGGCCGAGGCGGATGGATCACTTGAGGTCATGAGTTTGAGACTAGCCTGGCCAACATGGTGAAACCCCATTTCTACTAAAAATACAAAAAATTAGCCAGGCATGGTAGCATGCACCTGTAATCTCAGCTGCTCGGTAGACTGAGGCAGGAGAATCGCTTGAACCCGGGAGGCAGAGGTTGCAGTGAGCGCAGATCATGCCATTGCACTCCAGCTTGGGCAACAAGAGTGAAACTCCGTCTCAAAAAAAAAAAAAGTTGGCTGGGCGCGGTGGCTCACGCCTGTAATCCCAGCACTTTGGGAGGCCGAGGCGGGCGGATCACAAGGTCAGGAGATTGAGACCATCTGGCTAACACGGTGAAACCCCGTTTCTACTAAAAATACAAAAAATTAGCCACACGTGGCAGGCACCTGTAGTCCCAGCTACTTGGGAGGCTGAGGCAGGAGAATGGCGTGAACCTGGGAGGTGGAGCTTGCAGTGAGCCAAGATTGCCCCACTGCACTCCAGCCTGGGTGACAGAGTGAGACTCTGTCCCCCACCCAAAAAAAAACCTTAAATGGATGTTTTTATGTAAGACAGTAACAAAACCACAGGACTTGCAGTGGTTTGGTTGCTGGTTAGTTGTCATTATCGTTAACTTTTCTGTTGTTTAAATTTCAGAAGAAAAATCTTTGTGTGCATGCTAAGATTTTTCAAGATTGATAATTACATAAGGCTCTGGTTTCAAGATCCAATCCGTGTCCATTTTGTTTCAATGTCACCAAAGTAAAATTGATTATAGGGTGATTCTGCTTTTTCTCTCCCACTAAAGGTTTTCGGGGGGGAAAAAATTGTTCCTCTCTTACACATCTTTTTATTTCACTTTTTTGAGACAAATTCTCACGCTGTTACTCAGGCTGGAGTGCTGATACAATCACAGCTCACTGCAGCCTCAACCTCCTGGGCCCAAGCAATTTTATCACCTCCTCTGAAACAGCTGAGACCACAGGTGTGCAACATCATGTCTGGCTAATTAAAAAAAAAAAAATTTTTTTAGAGATGGGTCTTGCTATGTTGCCCAGGCTGGTCTTGAACTCCCGGGCTCAAGCGATTCTCCCACCTCAGCCTCACAAAGTGCTAGGATTATAGGCCTGAGCCACCACACCCGGCCATATCTTGTTTAAAAAAAAATAATAAAGTTCTCCATTATTTGATTGAATGTTTTGTTTTGCTTCGTTTTTTGAGACAGTCTTGCTCTGTCGCCCAGGCTACGGTGCAATGGCGTGATCTCAGCTCACTGTAACTTCCACTTCCTGGGTTCAAGCGATTCTCCCACCTCAGCCTTCCGAGTAGCTGGGATTACAGGCGCCCGCCATCATGCCTGGCTAATTTCTGTATTTTTAGTAGAGACGGAGTTTCATGCCTCAGCTTCCCAAAGTGCTGGGATTACAGACGTGAGCCACCGTGCTTGGCTGGTTGAATGTTCATAAATTTCAAAAACATATCAAAAGAATGCACTTAAAATTTTAACTTTATTATTTTCCCATTACAAAAGTAATGCATATTCATTACATAATAAAAGGGAGGGAGCTCAAAACATATAAAGGAGTCTATGCTTTTTTCTTTTGTTTTTTTAAAGGAGTCTGTTTTAAAATTGCCTATTATCCTATTCCAGGGAAAACTATTAACATTTTGCCATATTTCATTTTATCAGTCTTTTCCTATGTATTTTGAACATAGCTCAAATATTATTGTATATAAAGTCTTATATTCAGTATTTTCAACATAAATTAAAGTTATTTTATGTCAATAAAATTATCTTTGTAAACATAATTTTAATGGCAAAATGACATTCCATCATATAGACATACTATAATTTATTTAAACACTCTCCTAAAATTAAATATTTAGTTAGGAGAAAGAGTTAATAGGTCAAAGCATATAAACATTGTGCAGATCACTGTGGCCTAGAAAGGCTGTTCTTTTTTTTTTTTTGAGACGGAGTCTCGTTCTGTTGCCCAGCCTGGAGTGCAGGGGTGCGATCTCGGCTCACTGCAACCTCTGCCTCCTGGGTTCAAGCAATTCTGCCTCAGCCTCCCGAGTAGCTGGGATGACAGGCGCGTACCACCATGCTCGGCTAATTTTTGTGTATTTAGTAGAGACAGGGTTTCACCTTATTGGCCAGGCTGGTCTCGAACTCCTGACCTCAAGTGATCCACCCGCCTCGGCCTCCCAAAATGCTGGGATTACAGGCATGAGCCACCATGCCCGGCCTCAAAGGCTGTTCTTGCGAGCACAGGGAGGAAATGCGGCGACTCTGCGGGTGAGGGGTGGTATCAAGGCTGGCAGCAAGGAGAAGGCTCAAAGGTCCTGGCCTAGTCGCTCCAGCTCGTTGAGGAGGAAGTCCATATCAGCACAGGTCAGCGCAGGGTTGGCTACAACCACACGGAAGAAGTTACCCCGGGTCCCGTGGGGCTGGTAGCCAATCATCATGGAGCCCTCCTTCACCATGCGCTCCTTGAGCACGGGGGCCACCTGTGGGAGGGTGGAAAGAGATTCCAGTTGCAGCCTGGGGTCGGCTGACAGGTAGGCTGGCTTCTTGTCCTGCCAGGCTTCCAGAGGTACTTTTCCCTCCCACCCAGCCACCTTCTAGGGGTAGCATACATTGCTCAGAGCTTGACCTTGGCCTCAGTTTACCTTTTCTGTCATCTCTAACCTGCTTGGCCTTCTCTATCTTCTGCTTTTCTCCCCATTTCTCCCATCTCCAAGAAATCTGTCATGTGGGCCATTTTCTGCCAAATCTTGACTTTCTCTTGATTCCTAACACTGCTTTAGTCTAACTTCAAGCCTTGGTCATCTAAGGCTTAGTCAACACCTTCTTTTCCCCTCTCTTAATTCCTGTAATATTTTTGATAATATTAATCTGTGCCCTGTGATCTAGCAAGTAATTTACAAAATTGCCTTGAACACATTGCTTCCAAATAGTAACTCTTGTTTTATAATAACAACTCCAACAGGGCAAGAACACTTGTCCTTTCAGATCATCTGCAGCACCTAGTACCACTCTGTTTTTTTTTTTTTTTTTTTTTTTTGAGACGGAGTCTGGCTCTGTCACCCAGGCTGGAGCACAGTGGCGCAATCTCGGCTCATTGCAAGCTCCGCCTCCCGAGTTCACGCCATTCTCCTGCCTCAGCATCCCAAGTAGCTGGGACTACAGGCGCCCGCCACCACGCCCAGCTAATTTTCTATTTTAGTAGAGACGGGGTTTCACCGTGTTAGCCAGGATGATCTCGATCTCCTGACCTTGTGATCCGCCCACCTCGGCCTCCCAAAGTGCTGGGATTACAGGCGTGAGTACCACTCTATCTTTAGGGACCAGGATATAACACAGCTCCTCGCCTCCAGGTGGCACTTCTAGACTGGCCTTCCCGGGTTGCTCTGTCCCCAGCACAGGTGATAAAGCTCTTCCATGATCTTTCTGCCTCGTATTTGTCCTGGGCCTGAGTTCCCAGCCCAACTGCCAGCACAGGGCTCTGTGTACTGCACACTGGTAACTTCTCTGACTTCTCCTGTAACACCCCTCGCTTCTTCTTACTTACCAGAAACATACCTTCCTCCCCATCCCCACCCCTACCCCTACCCAAAAGACAGCGTCCGTGCCTCAGAGCAAGAGACCAGCAAGGGGACCTGCCATGCCACTCCCAGCCAGCAGGGGGCAGAAGCGCATCAGTTCCCTAAGGGGAAAGCAGAACGGCAGAGCGGCAGAGCACGCCTACCTTGGACAGCCTTTCGTGGTAATCTGGCCTCTCCTGCTTCCCTCGCAGGCTGGGGGGTACGAACCAGAAACACACATTGAGGAACTCAGGCTGAGAGGAATGAGAAAGAGGAAGGTGTGAGCTGAGGAAGGGGACCGTTTTCCCTCTCCCTGCCCTTTTCCTCCACTAGGGCTTTAGTGGGGTTAGGGGCTGCAAAAGAGCTGGGCGGGGCAGGTGCCACAAAAGAGAAGGGGGTCCTACCTCCATGACTAGCTCCAACCCTTCCCGCTTCTTTATTTCCTCCACCAGGTACCTGTGAACAGTGAGAAACCACAGGCGGGGAGGAAAAGCAGAGATCCAGAGACAAAAGAGGCCCACTTAGAATGAGCTACAGAGAACAAGAGAAAAGTAATCCCTGGGAGCAGGAAAGGGGGAGGGGCAGGGACCCAGGAGAGGAGAACAGGGATGACCCCTCACACACCCCCACTCCACCCGCC
Source organism: Rhinopithecus bieti (assembly GCF_001698545.2). NCBI lineage: Eukaryota > Metazoa > Chordata > Mammalia > Primates > Cercopithecidae > Rhinopithecus > Rhinopithecus bieti. Next base: position 318,678 of record NW_016823424.1, on the reverse strand, counting down.
TACCGGGCAAGGGCAAAGGCCTGGTCGATGCGCCGTTCCAGCCCTTGATCGCCCTGTGCCTTCCACATGAGCCACAGCTTCAGACAGTCCACACGGCGGCCACACTGCACTACCTTGTCTCCCGTGTCCAGAGCCACATCGTAGAACTTGTCCTGCTGGAAAAGGTAGCTGGCCTGGGACCCATGGCAGCGCTTGAGCAGGTTCTATGTGGGGGTGAGGAGACTGTCAGACCCTACCCTCTCCACCGAGGCTTTCCTCCAGGGCTGCACTGTGGGGGTCTTAGCATAGGATACCCTTCTCTTTCCCTGGAACCAGGCGGCAACTGCCGGGATGGCTGCCTGCTGGCTCCAACTTTCTTTGGGTTTCCTCTCAATACCCAGGGTTCTTCCTAAACTCTGATGGCAACTTCAAGCTAGAAACTCCAGGATACCTCTGACTCCAATTCAAAACTGGAAACTTTTCCCTTTGAAAACAGGACCCTGGGGGAGTGAAGGAGCCTAATACAGGATAGGGTGGTAGCAGAGATGCAGCTTCAGAAGGGATGGTAAGGAGAACAGAGAAAGGCCTGAACTTTATCTAAGGTGGGATACAGAAGGCAGAGCTCCAGAGAGAGGTGGGGCTGGTGCAGGGGCAGGGGCAGACCCACCGAGGTATCCTGGAGAAGAAGTGCAGAGCATTGCAGGCCTGCCGCCAGGAGCTTGTGGGGATTCCAGGCCACAGAGTCAGCCCTGGATGGGGTGGAGCAAAGGCAGGTCAGTGGCTCCTCCTCCAGCTGCCCAACCAGAGCCCCTCCTCCTTTTCCAGGCCCCCAGTAAAGGTGCTTTGGTCTCACCCTCACCCCAGCATCAGGAAGAATTGCCATGTCTGACCTCCCAGCTCCAATCAATCCTCTCCAGTTCCCCTCCCCTCAGCCTCCTTCCCCAGCCATGTTAAACTTCCTAGGCCATGATGATTCTCTGAACCAATTGTTTGAAGGGTGGGATTTGGGAAGAAGGGGACTGTATGCACCTCTGGATCCCATCCAGGAGATGCCTGTGTGTCTGTGACAGCAGGACGCTCCCACCCCAGGCAGCCTGTGGAGCAGGAGGAACAACATGGGCCTTGGCCTTGGCTCAGCCCACCCCACCACACCCCCAAGCCCAAGTCCCACTCACATCCACATGCAGCCAGAGCCCATGACGCTGGCACACATCAGCAATTGCCTCCAGGGGGTCAAAGGCCCCTAGCACAGTGGTGCCAGAGGTGGCACTGACCAGGAACGGCACAGCACCCTGTTGCCAAAATGTAGAGGGAGAAAGATGTAAAGTCATCTCAAAAGCAACTCAGAGCCTGGTGCTGGGCCCAGCTCTAAGCTCTTTGCATGCCTAAAATGGCCCACTTCAACCTCACAACAATGTGTTACTGTCCTTTTTAATGTGCAGTCAGGAACACTGAGATTCAAAGATCCAAGCAGAAGCTCCAGAGATGGACTTTGAACCTAGATTTTTATTTCCAAAGCTCATACTCTCAAAAAACTTGAATGTTTTACTGGCAGATCCAATGCTACTGAAAAAGGCATAGTGGCTCAGACCTATAATCTCGACACTTTGGGAGGCCAAGGCAGGATTGCCTGAGGCCAGAAGTTCAAGACCAGCCTGGGCAACACAGCAAGACCCGACCTCTAAAAAAAATTTTTTTTAAAAATTGGTCAAGTATAGTGGTGCATACCTGTAGGCCCAGCTACTCAGGAGGCTGAGACGGCAGGATTGCTTGAGCCCAGAAGTTTGAGGTTACAGTGAGCTATGATTGTGCCACTGCACTCCAGCCTGGGCAACAGAATGAAACTGTCTCAAAAAATATAAACAAACAGGCCAGGCACAGTAGCTCAGGCCTGTAATCCCAGCACTTTGGGAGGCCAAGGCAGGCAGCCCACTTGAGGACAGGAGTTCAAGACCAGTCTGGCCAACATGGCAAAACCCCATCTCTACTAAAAAATACAAAAATTAGCTGGGTGTGGTGGTGCATGCCTGTAATCTCAGCGACTTGGGAGGTGGAAGCCAAGGCAGAGGCATGAGAATCGCTTGAACCCAGGAAGCAGAGGTTGCACTGAGCCAAGATCGCGCCATTGTACTCTAGCTTGGGCAAAAGATCACGATTCTGTCTCAAAAATAAATAAAAAGGCTGGGCACGGTGGCTCACACCTGTAATCCCAGCACTTTGGGAGGCTGAGGCAGGTGGATCATGAGGTCAGGAGTTTAAGACCAGCCTGGCCAACATGGTGAAACCCCATCTCTACTAAAACTACAAAAATTAGCTAGGCGCAGTGGCAGGCACCTGTAATCCCAGCTACTCAGGAGGCTGAGGCAGGAGAATCACTTGAACCCGGGCAGCAGAGGTTGCAGTGAGCCGAGATTGTGCCATTGCACTCCAGCCTGGGTGACAAAGTGAGACTCTGTCTCTAAACAAATAAACAAACAAACAAATAAATAAATAAATAAATTTGAATAGTACAAAAGTTTATGCAGAAATTGAATTAGTAATTTTTAAGACTACCACAGCTGGATGTGGTAGCTCATGCCTATAATCCCAGCACTTTGGGAGGCCAAGGCAGGAGAATCGCTTGAGCCCAGGAGTTCAAGACCAGCCTGGGCAACCTAGTGAGACCTCACCTCTACAAAAGAAAAAAAAAAAAACTCTGGGCGTGGTGGCTCACGCCTGTAATCCCAGCACTTTGGGAGGCCGAGGCAGGCGGATCACCTGAGGTCCAGAGTTTAAGACCAGCCTGACCAACATGGAAAAACCCCGTCTCTACTAAAAATACAAAATTAGCTGGGCGTGGTGGCACATGCCTGTAATCCTAGCTACTTGGGAGGCTGAGGCGGGAGAATCACTTGAACCCAGGAGGCGGAGGTTGCTGTGAGCTGAGATTGCGCCACTCCAGCCTGGACAACAAGAGCGAAACTCCATCTCAAAAAAAAAAAAAAGAAAAAAATAAGTGTATAGTGGTGCACTCCTATAGTCCCAGCTACCTGGGAGGCTGAGGTGGGAGGATCACTTAAGCCCAGGTGGTCAAGGCTGCAGTGAGCCCTGATCGTGCCACGGCACTCCAGTCTCAGCAACAGAGCAAGACCCTGTCTCAATTTTTTTTTAAGTTAAAAAGAAAAGAAACGCCCAGGTCCAGATGGCTTTGCTGGTAAATTCTATCAAACATTTAACAAAAATTGGTAACAGATCACAAACTCTTCCAAAAGACAGAATATACAAAATCAATTGTATCTCTATACACATTAGCAATGAACAATCTAAAATGAAATTAAGAAAACAATTTCATTTACAAAACACCAAAAGAATAAAATACTTAAGAATCGATTTAACAATAGAAGTATAAAGCATATACTCTGAAAACTACAAAACACTGTGGAAAGAAATTAAAGACCTAAATAAATGGAAAGATGTTTCATGTTGATGAATGAACACAATTCCTATCAAAATCCCAGTTGCCCTCTTTGCAGAAATGGACAAGATGATCTTAAATTCATATGGAAATTCAAGAAACCCAGACTAGCCAAAAACAATCTTGAAAAAAAAGCAAAGTTGGAGGACTCACACTTCCTGATTTCAAAACATACTACAAAGCTACAGTTAAATCAAGACAATGTAGTCTACAGGATAGACATGTAGATCAGTGGAACAGAACTGAGAACCCAGAAATAAATCCTCACATTTACAGTCAACTGATTTACAACAAGGATGCCAAGATAATTTATTGAAGAAAGAATTGTCTTTTTAACAAATGATGCTGGAACAACTGGCTATGCACCTGCAAACAATGCAGTTTGAAACCCTCACATTAACTCATATTACACCCTCAAATTAACTAAATAATTAAATAAATTATTAAAACAAATAAAAATCAAAACACAGCATGCCAAAACCCACAGAATATAGCAAAAGAACTGCTAAGAGGGGAGTTTATGGCAATAAACCCTCACATTAACTCATATCACACCCTCAAATTAACTCATATTGGATCACAGGCCTAAATCTCAGGGCTCAAACTATAAAACTCTTAGAAGAAAATATAGGAGTAAATCTTTGTGAGCTTGGGTTAGGTTAGATATAACACCAAAAGCAGAAGCAACCAAAGAAAAGTAGATAAATTGGACTTCAAAATTTAAAACTTTTGTACTTCAAAGGACACTATCAAAAAAGTGAAAAGTCCAATAGCAAAGACATGGAATCAACCTAGGTGCCCACCAACAGTGGATTAGATTTTTTTAAATGTGGCATATACAAACCATGAAGTATTATGGAGCCATAAAAAAAGAATGAAATCATCTCCATTGCAGCAACGTGGATGCAGCTGGAGGCCAGTATCCTAAGTGAGTTAACACAGAAACAGAAAACCAAATACCACATGTTCTCGTAAGTGGGAGCTAAATACTGAGTCCACATGGACAGAAAGATGGGAATAAAAGCCACTGGGGACTATAAGAAGCGGGAGAGAGGGGAGAAAAAGTTGAAAACATACCTGTTGGGTACTATGCTCACTACCTGGGTGATGGGTTCAATCATGCTTCAAACCTCAGAATCACACAATATACCCTTAGAACAAACCTGCACATGTCCTTACTGAATCTAAAATAAAAGTTTCAGAAAAGTGAAAAGTCAACCTAGAGAGTGGGAAGAACGTATCTGAATATCATATATCTGATAAGGGACTTACATCTAGAATATATGAAGAACTCAGCAACAAAAAGACAACGTAGCAACAAAAAGACAACGTAATTTTTTTAATGGGCAAAGGATCTGACTAGACATTTTTTCAATAGAGATATATAAATGGCTAATAAGCACATGAAAAGATGCTCAGCGTCACTAATCATTAGGGAAATGCAAATCAAAACTACAATGAGTTACCACCTCATACCCATTTAGGATAACTACTATCAAAGTAACAGAAAATGGCGGGATGCAGTGGCTCACGCCTGTAATCCCAGTACTGTAAGAGGCTGAGGTGGGAGGATGGCTTGAGCCTAGGAGTTTGAGACCAGCCTGGGTGACACAGCGAAAAGGAATTCTGGTAGAGATGTGTCTCTACCAAAAATAATTTTTAAAATTGGCCAAATGTCGCAGTGTGCACCTGTGGTCCCAGCTCCTTGGGAGGCTGAGGTGGGAGAATAACTTGAGCCCAGGAGGTTGAGGCTGCAGTGAACCATGATCGCACCACTGCACTCCAGCCTGGGTGACAGAGCAAGACCCTGTCTCAAAAAAACAAAACAAAGCAGAAAATAGCAAGCATTGGCTGGGCGCGGTGGCTCACACCTGTAATCCCAGCACTTTGGGAGGCCAAGGCAGGCAGATCACGAGGTCGGGAGATAAAGACCATCCTGGCTAACACCCCGTCTCTACCAAAGACGTGACACCCCATCTCCACCAAAAATACAAAAAAAAATTAGCCAGGCCTGGTGGCAGGCACCTGTAGTCCCACCTACTCGGGAGGCTGAGGCAGGAGAATGGTGTGAACCCAGGAGGCGGAGCTTGCAGTGAGCCGAGATCGCACCACTGCACTCCAGCCTGGTCGACAGAGCAAGACTCCATCTCAAAAAAAAAAAAAAAAAAGAAGAAAATAACAAGCGTTGACAAGGATGTGAAGAAATTAGAACCCTTGTGCACTGCGGGAATGTAAACTGGTTCAGCCACTATAGAAAACAGTATGGCAGTTCTGCAAAACAATTCAATAGAATTACCATATGCTCCAACAATTCCACTTCTGAGTATACACCCAAAATATTGAAAGCAGGGTCTTGAAGAGATTCCAAACAACAACTCAAACAGATAAATAGATAAGCAAAATATGGCATATATGTACAGCCTTAAAAAGGAAGAAAATTCTTCTCACATGCTACAACGTGGATGAACTTTGAGGACATTCTGCTAAGTGAAATAAGCCAATTGAAAAAGACAAATACCACCAGGCACGGTGGCTCACGCCTGTAATCTCAGCACTTTGGGAGGCCGAGGCAGGCAGATCACAAGGTCGGGAGTTCGAGACCAACCTGGCCAAAACATGGTGAAATCCCATCTCTGCTAAAAATACAAAAAATTAGCTGGGCGTAGTGGTGCGCACCTGTAACCCTACCTACTTGGGAGGCTGAGGCAGGACAACTTCTTGAACCCAAGAGGCGGAGGTTGCAGTGAGCCGAGATCGTGCCATTGCACTCCAGCCTGAGCTACAAAAGCGAAACGCCGTCTCAAGAAAAAAGAAAAGAAAAGAGAAAGACAAATACCGTATGATTCCACTTATATAAGTACTTAGAGTAGTCAAAGTCATGGAGACAGAATGGTGGCTGCCAGGGGATGGAAGGGGGGTAATGAGTTGTTGTTTGATGAGTATGGAGTTTCAGTTTTACAAAATGAAGAGTTCTGCTGGGTGCGGTGGTTCATGACTGTAATCCCAGCACTTTGAGAGACCAAGGTGGGCGGATCACTTGAGGCCAGGAGTTCGAGACCAGTCTGGCCAACATGGCAAAATCCCATCTCTACTAAAAATACAAAAACTAGCCAGGTTTGTTGGCAGGGGGCCTGTAATCCCAGCTACTCGGGAGGCTGAGGCACAAGAATCGCTTGAACCCAGGAGGCAGAGGCTGCAGTGAGCTGAGATTGTGCCACTGCACTCTAGCCTGGGGGACACAGTGATACTCTGTCTCAAACAAAACAAAACAAAACAAAAAAACAAGATGAAAAGAGTTCTGGAGACTGGTTGCACAACAATGTGAATGTATTTAACACTACTGAACTGTACATGTAAAAATGGTTAAGATGGTAAATTTTATGTTACACACACAAAACAACAAGTAGAACTGGCAGCAGATTCTCAACAGAGACCCTTCTGGCATGTTGGGTGAGTCAGTTCTTGTTCATATAGAGCTATCTCTGTACATTGCAAAAATGTTTAGGATCCCTGTTTCCCTCTCAATAAACACAGTAATGCCCTCTGGCTAGTGTCACAACACAAAGCAAAATAAAACAGTTCCACACACTTCCAAATGCCCACTTGATGACTAGGAGAGTGGGGGTGGATGGCAGCACCAGCCCCAAGCAAGTACCTATGGATGAGGAAGGCTATAGGTGGGTTGGAAACAGTCCAGGCAAAAGGGGGAAGCTGCTCCAGCCCCATATCTTCAATTCCAGAAATATCCCATGGCCTCTGCACACACACAGAATCTTCTCGTCTACCCAAAGGGGTACAAAAGGGGTACCACCTAGTTCATTTCCTTTCTCCCTTCCAGTCTCAGCTCAACCATCCCTTCTGAGGGAAGCCTTCCCTGACTCCTTAACCTCCTGATTAGGTCAATTCTCTGGTATTCTATGCTCAAAGAGCACAATGTAACTCACCTTCATAGCATATATATATATATATTTTTTTTTACATATATTTATGAATGTCAGTCTTCCTTACTGGAATAAAAGTTCTATGAAAAACAAAATGGGTGAAGGATCTGAATAGACATTTTTCCAAAGAAGATATACAAATGGCCAATAAGTACATGACAAGATGCTCAATATCATTAGTCATCAGGGAAAATCAAATCAAAACACAATGAGATCCCACTTCACACCCACTAAATGGTATAATAAAAAAAGATATGACAAGTGCTGGTGAGTATGTAGAGCAATTGGAACCCTCATATACTGCTAGTGGGATTGCAAACTGGTGCAGCCACTTTGGAAAACAGTCTGGCAGTTTCTCAAAAGGTTAGATACAGAGTTACCATATGACCCAGCAGTTTCACTCCTAGGTATATAACCAAGATAAATGAAAACACATTTTCACACAAAAATCTGTACACAAATGTTCATAACAGCATTATTCGTAAGAGACCCAAAGTGGAAACAACTCAAATGTCCATCAACTGATGAATGGATAAATAAATGTGGTATATCCATTTAATGGAATATGATTTGGCCATAAAAGAAGGGAAGTGCCGATACACGCTACAGCTTGAAGCGTATTGCTATGTAAAAAAAGCTCATCACAAAGGGCATGTATAATATGATTCCAGAATTCAGAACTGGCAAATATAGAGACACTAACTAGGTTACTGGTTGCCTAGAACCGGGAGTTCTGGGAGAATTAGAGACCGATGGCTAAAGGGTATGGGGTTTCTTTTGGGGGAGATAAATGTTCTAATACTGACTGTGATGATGTTTGCACAACTCTGCAAATATGCTAAACCACTAAATAGTACCCTTTAAGTTGGTGAATTACGTTAGGTGAATTATATGTTATGTGAATTATATATCAATAAAACTATTACCAAAAAAGTTTCTATAATAAAAAGAGAAACATCACTACTCTAATTGCAGCCTTTACTGCCACTCAGAGGTAACATCCACATATCAATAAATATATACTGTTCTAAATAACAAAAATGGGCTCATAATGTCCATTCTTTTTTTTTTTTTTTTTTGAGACAGAGTCTCACTCTGTCACCCAGGCTGGAGTGCAGTGGTGCGATCTTGGCTCACTGCAAGATCCACCTCCCAGGTTCACGCCATTCTCCTGCCTCAGTCTCCCGAGTAGCTGGGACTACAGGCGCCTGCCACCACGCCTGGCTAATTTTTTGTATTTTTAGTAGAGATGGGGTTTCACCGTGTTAGCCAAGGTGGTCTCGATCTCCTGACCTTGTGATCTGCCTGCCTCAGCCTCCCAAAGTGCTGGGATTACAGGCGTGAGCCACCGCGCCCGGCTCATAATGTCCATTCTATACTGCAATTTGCAATATATATTTACTATATATAGTGGAGATACTTTCATGTTAGTATATATAGTCTCATCTATTCTTTTAAATGGCTACCCAGTACTCTAATAATAGTAATAAATAATAACAACAATACCAGTAGCTTGTATTTATACAGTGCATCTATGTGCCAGGCAATATTCTAAGTGCTTTACATATACTAATTCATTCAATCCTTACAATAACCCTACGTAGCAAGTTCCATATTCTGTCCATTTTACAGGGGAAGGAACTAAGACACACAGATATACCATAATTTATTTTGTCTATTAATGGACATTTAAATGTTTTTTTTAAACATTTGTGGCCAGGCATGGTGGCTCACGCCTGTAATCCCAGCACTTTGGGAGGCCGAGGCAGGTGGATCGTTTGAGGTCAGGAGTTCAAGACCAGCCTGGCATTGAACCCCGTCTCTACTAAAAATATAAAAATTAGCCAGACATATTGATGCACGCCTATAATCCCAGCTACTCAGGAGGCTAAGGCATGAGAATCACTCGAACCCAGGAGGTAAAAGTTGCAGTGAGCCGAGATTGTGCCATTGCACTCCAGCCAGGGTGACACAGTGAGACTCTATCTCAAAAAAGAAAAAAAAAATGGCCGGATACAGTGGCTCACACCTGTAATCCCAACACTTTGGTAGGCTGAGGCAGGCGGACCACCTGAGGTCAGGAGTTTGAGACCAGCCTGACCAACATGGAGAAACCCCATCTCTACTAAAAATACAAAATTAGCCAGGACTGGTAGCACATGCCTATAATCCCAGCTACTTGGGAGGCTGAGGCAGGAGAATCGCTTGAACCCGGGAGGTGGAGGTTGTAGTGTGCTGAGATCGCACCATTGCACTCCTGCCTGGGCAACAGGAGTGAAACTCCATCTCAAAAAAAAAAAAATTTTTACATTTATATTTATTTATTTATTATTTTGAAATCACACCACTGCACTCCAGCCTGGGTGACTGAGTGAGACTCTGTCTCAAAACTATTAAAAAATAAAATAAATAAAATTGTACAGATGGTGCCAAAATGCCCTCCAAGGTGGCTGTAGCAGTTACATACCCCTCAAAGTGGAGGAGTGTGCTAATGTCCCCTCATCCCCACTACTCACAGCCTTCACCAGTGCCTCTCCCCTCCTCAGCCTCTCCCTGCACAGACCCTTGCAGCCCACAGGAACCTTCTACACTACAGGGCAGGCCCCCAGCACCCTCCCTGTGGTGCTGCCTGGGACTCACTCTCACTCAGTCCTGCCTCTCAGAATCCAACCTGGCATAGGTGTCTGGGCAGAGCCCCAGAAAGCAATGTAGTGTCCTCACCCCCAGGTTCCCCACAGTCACTTCAGCCCACAGGGGAGATGGGCATGGAGATGAGAGGGATGAAGGGTGCCTTGAGCAGGGAGAGCCCCAATAACCCTCCAAGAAGGTTGGAGGCTCCATCACCCCAGCGAGCCTCACTTACTCACCTCAGCCTCGGCCATACCAATCTGCCTCTCCAGATCCTCGGGGACCATTTTCCCTCTGAAAAAGAAAATGCAGAGAGTACAGCAGGGACAGGTTCTCTGTTGAAGGCAGGGTAAGGTGGGGTTAGCAATGCAGAGATGACAGTGCTAGTTTTTCCCTCAGGGGTTGAAACAGATCTCAGGGCAGAGGTGGGAGATGCTGGCAGGCTCTGGTAGACCGGAACAGCAATTCTACTGAATAGTGAGGGGAGAGAGGTCCACCAGCGGTAAAGGGCCTGATGCCAGAGCATTCTGGCAGCAGGAAGGTACTCTGTGCCAAGCTGGGTCACAGCCGTGTGGGCAGAAGGACCTTCACCTCTCATCAGCCTTGACTACTCGGACACTGTCAGTGCCAAGTCCCAGAAACGCAGCTCCCTTCTGGATGGAGTAGTGACACTACGGGAGAAGGCAGAGGGCAGGTTAGCATAACTTGATGGGGGAGAGGAGAGAAGGTAAAAGTCAAGTGTGAGCTCCAACAGATGGGATCCTGTAGGGCAGGGCTTCTCAAATGTTAGTGTGCATACGAATCGCCTGGATGTCTGGTTAAAATGCAAGTTCAGGTCCACTAGGTCTGAGGTCTGGGGTGAGGCCCGAGATTCTGCATTTCTTTTTTTTTTTTTTCAGACAGAGTTTCCCTCTGTTGCCCAGGCTGGAGTGCAGTCGAGCCATCTCAGCTCACTGCAACCTCCACCTCCCAGGCTCAAGAAATTCCCATGCCTCAGCCTCCTACGCAGCTGGGAATACAGGTGCCCACCACTATGCCTAGCTAATTTTTTGTATTTTAGTAGAGAAGGGGTTTCACCATGTTTCCCAGGGTGGTATCAAACTCCTGAGCTCAGGCAATCCGCCCACCTCAGCCTCTCAAGTGCTGGGATTATAGGCGTGAGTCACCGTGCCCAGTCAGATTCTGCATTTCTAACAAGCCCCAGGTCATACCAATGCTGCTGGTCCACAGACCACACTCTTCAGTAGGAAGAGTATGGACTGTGTCCACTGTACTCAGGGCCCCTCCTCTGCCCCTAAACAGAAGGCAATGTGAACAGGTGCAGTTACTGGCCTCCTTGACTGGAAGGAAGCGCATCTGCCTGGGGGCAGGCTGGCCTTGGAGGATGTGGGGAGGGCAGGGAGAAGACCTGGAAGGTCTCTACTTAGCTGGCTGGAGATCAGAATCAGGAGCCCAGGGTTGGGCCTGTGCCTCTTCCCCACCTCCTTCGATGTGAATAGTGCCAGGGGCGGCAGTGTGCGGAGGCCCCTCTGCTTGCAATCCGGGTAGCGCTGATAGCGGGCCAGATTTATAGCATACATGTTGGAGATGGAGCCACCTGTCACAGGGAGGGGGCGGTGACAAGAGGAAGGAGCACTGGGTCAAGACTGGAGCTTGCCTCCCCTTCCCTTTCCACCAGAAGAGCTCATCAAAGCAGCAGGTATGACTGGCTCCAAGGCCCACAATTCCCAGGATCATGCCATCCCAGAATGGATCCAGGATCAGATCCTCTTGACCACACACCTCCACACCTGGGGCTGCCCCCAAGAGACAGCCCCCATCCAGAGACAGCACGAACTAGAACAGTGATCCCAGGGAATGGTGACAAACATGAGCATGAAGGGACCAGACAGGCTCCTCCCTGGTCTGGCCTGGGTCCAGCTGGAGAGGAATCAAAGAGGAATCATCCCTCCCTGCCAGATGCTTAGGGCAAGAGAACAGTGCAGGAGGAGGAACCCATAAAAAGGGCAAAGAAAGGTCCCCCTCATTCTCACAAACCAGGGCAGAAGATTCCGTCCCCAGAGCTCCAGCCCACCAGGGCCCGGAGTTTCCTCAGCACCTCCTCTTCCATGAGCACAAACACGGGGGCGATTTCATATGTGTACCTGCCAGGAGAGAGAACGACAAGAAAGGAGAGATGGGGAGGGACCGCCCAGACAGGCCCTTAAACTGCACAGGAGTCAGAAAAAAGAGGCAATGAACAGTGAGCGAAGGAAGAGTCCAAGGAGAAGAACAAGTTGGTGACAGAACCAGGGAAGCAAGAAAGAGAAAACAGAGGTCAGGAGGCCTGAGAAAGTTTGGAGAAAGGGGGTCAAAGGATACAAGGAAAAACTCTCCGCCGATAGGGATTCCCAGAAGCAGTAGAGAGAAGGCAGAATCATTCTCCTCCCCTACCCCTCAGGCACCTCTCCAGCAAACCTAAATCCTTTGTGGGATGGTAGAGGGGCCGTGGGATGCTCACTGGCTGGTGTTGAGGCTCTCAGTGATAATGCGCCCGGCCAGAGCATGGGGATCCAACCCTGAGAAGAGCTGGTTGAAGAACCGAGGGTGACCTGGAGAAGGAGAGTACGCCAGGGAGCTCAGAGTAGAGTTCAGGGCAAACTCCCAAGTCTCCTTCCCAAAGAAGCCAGGGCCCACCAGTCTTGACACTGTAGCGAATCACAGCCCGACACCGCTCCAGGATCTGCTCCTGCGACTCGCCCTGGCTCCGCAGCTCCAAATCCAGCAGCTGCTTCAGCTCCTCAGGCTCCTTCCACTCACAGACCTAGGAAGAGAGCCAGGGATGCTGGGGGCCTGGGATGCCTGTGGACTGACTGTCAAAACACACCTCCACAGACAGGAGACACGGCCAACCTGCACTAAAAACAACTTTGGGATATTTCCAAAGTAAAACTCTGAAAATTAGCAAGAGTAGTGAACACAGTAAGACTCAGAATGTAAATCCCTGAGGTACCCGGGGGGACAGGGATGAATTCTGGGGAGAAACCTTATCAAAGAAGGAAAGTTCTGAGCCAGATTTGGAAAGAGAAAGAGAAGGCTTGGGCCAGGCGTGGTGGCTTATGCCTGTAACCTCAGCACTTTGGGAGGCCGAGGCAGGCAGATTACCTGAGGTCAGGAGTTCAAGACCAGCCTGGCTAACATGGTGAAACCCCATCTCTACTAAAATACAAAAATTAGCCGGGCGTGGTGGCACATGCCTGTAATCCCAGCTACTCGGGAGGCTGAGGCAGGAGAACTGCTTGAGCCCAGGAGACGGAGGTTGCAGCGACCTGAGATCGTGCCACTGCACTCCAGCCTGGCCGACAGAGTGAGACTCTGTCAAAAAAAAAAAAAAAAAAAAAGACAGGACGGACGGACGGACAGACGGAAGGAAGGAAGGAAGGAAGAAAGAAGGCTGGCTTGATGCGAAGGAGGAGGGGGAAAGGACTCACCTTCTGGGAGGCACTGGTTCCTTTCTGAATGGCCTCATCCACAACAACCCCAAACACGGCCTGGAGTAAGGCTTCCACAGCCACTGGGTCCCCAGCAAGGGAGGGGAGTGCTTCTGAGTCAGCCATCAGGATCTGTGGCAGAGCAGAGTCATTCCCTACTCAGCCTGTGAACCCTACCTGGACCTACCCAGCAGGAGCCTCATCTTCCAAACGGGCCTGAGGCCCAAGTCCTGCAGCTCAGTCTCAGCCCCCAGTGCACAGACAAGGGCAAGTGAGAGTGCCCAGGGAGAAAGCCAGTGGGAACAGGTGGGAAAGAAAAGGCAGACAGTGCTGAGCAGGTGGACTCTAGTGGCCATTTCCACCTAAGGCAGAGACAAGCTTACTTCTCTGCGAAGGAGAGCCAGAGGAAGGGTGCAAAGGTAGCTCCTCAGAACAGTGGAACCAAGACGGCAGAGGGAGTGGGGTGAAAACAGCAGTCACATGGCCATAATTCTCATGACCTTTGCCCTAAAGAGAACTTTGACAGATTTGGGATAGGGACAGCAGGGTGAGGCGAAGCTCCCTGAATAATCATTAGCTGACAGAAGGAGATGGGAAATGAGATGAAAGGCAAAACCCATGCTGCATTAACCCCAAGGTGGCGAGAACCAGAAGGCCAGTGCAGAAGAGGGGACCCGCACTGTGCATCCCAGGGCCCAGCATGGGGGTGTCTTGAGGGCAAACAAGGGCCTGAGAAACTGCCACAGGTGACCCTGGAGACTGAGGCGGAGGGTGCCTGAGAGGCAGGGACGTAAAATCCCCCCACCTTTTTATTTTTTTGAGATGGAGTCTTGCTCTGTTACCCAGGCTGGAGTGCAGTGGCACAGTCCTGGCTCACTGCAACCTCTGCCTCCTAGGTTCAAGAGATTCTCCTGCCTCAGCCTCCCAAGTACCTGGGACTACAGGCGTGCACTACCACACCCGACTAATTTTAGTATTTTTAGTAGAGACAATGTTTAGCTATGTTGGTCAGGCTGGTCTCGAACTCCTGACCTCAGGTGATCCACCTGCCTCAGCCTCCCAAAGTGCTGGGATTACAGGCGTGAGCCACCATGCAGGCCGACATAAAATCCTTTAAGCAAGCCTCAGAGGCCAACCTCTTTTGCATCCCAAACCCCAGAGTCTTTTCAGAACTGCCCTGCTTTCTAAAGCCCTCTCCTAGAGCAGGAAGGAAAAGGGTTATATTGAGGAAGCATTTGCTAAACAAGTCCGATCCTGTGCCTTCCGGGCTGGGAGTCCTGTTTGTAGTGAGCACCAACTGTGTTCGCCACATGGTGCTGAGGACTGAGAATGCCTCCTCACCCCACTGGGAGGACACAGACACATGTGCAACAGTTACAGACCAGGGCATGGCTGGATGCCGACCCTAGGTCTCCTCAGAATTCAGGAAAGAAGGAGATGGATGGAGGCTGAAGGCTGAGAAAGACCTGCAGTGGGATTGCAGATGAATCCTAAGAGAGGGCAGGAGAAATGGGGTGGGTGACTGGAAGGAAGAGAGGCATTCAGGGGTAAGAGGAGGAAAGCCATGAGCTTACAGCAGAAATGAACAGGACTTGTCCTGAGGTCAGTGGCAACACAGGGCTGGCGGGAACATGGGAGTGAAGGCAGGGTGGGCAGAGTTTTGTGAGCACATGAGGAGTCATGAGTGCCAGCCAGGCCAAGGAATCAACATTTTATCCTACAGAAAATGGGAAGTCACTTAAAGATTGTGTGACAAGGAATAATGTAGTACAATGGATGCTCTCAGAAGACCAATTTATAGCAGTAGGATACAGAAGAATTAACAGGCTCTTGCAGTAAATAAGGCAAGAGGCGATCCACACTTGAATAAGAGTGATGCTGGTAGGAAATGACAGAGAGAACAATCTGCAGGCGTGCTCATTCTCTGGATTGTGCTGAATTCAACACTTAGGGGAGCTACGTTGCAGGAAAAGGAAGACTCAAAGATGACCCTGGGATTTCAAGCCTGGGAGACTGGAAAAATAATAGCACCCCTCAAAGAAACAGGGATGCAGAAAGGGGAAACTAGATCGAAATAAAGTGGTATTGCTTGGAAATACTCATCTGAGTGGAGGTCCAGATGGCAAACTGTTTTCCATACATCCTATGGGAGGGGGTCAGGCCCACAGCTCTGATGAGATGCTAGAATGGAAAGCAGGTTTGAGAGTCAGGGTATAGCTGAAGCTTTGTGATGGGCTCCACTCCCTAAAGGAGAGAGAATTGAGAGAGATGGATGGGAGGAGGGAGCAAACACCAAGGCCTGGCGGACCCTCCAAATGACAGGGCAAGAAGATCAAGAAAATCTGGAAAGGGAGCAACCATCCTCAAAATGGGATGGTCTAATATAATCCACTGCCAACAGTCACTAGACCTCACATATGATGTGTGGTGCACACATCATGCACCACGTAACGACGTTTCAGTCAACAAGGCTGCAGTGAGCTGAGATCGCACCACTGCACTCCAGCCTGGGTGACAGAGTGAGACTCTGTCTCAAAAATAAATATTAAAAAATAAAGTGGACAATTATGTGGTTTTTCATAAATTCACAAAGTTGTTGCAACCATCATCACTATCTAATGCCAGAACATTTTCATCACCCAAAAAAAACCCTCAGTAGCAGTCATTTCCCATTCTCCCCTTCCTCGACCCCCGGCAACTACTAATCTACTTTGTTTCTATAGATTTGTCTAGTCTGGCCATTTCATATAAAAGGGGTCATATAATATGTGGTCTTTTGTGACTAGCTTCTTGTGCTTAGCATAATGCCTTTAAGGTTCATCCAAGTTGCAGCAAGTACCAGTATTTCTTTGTATGGCCAAATAGTATCTCATTATATGGATACACCACATTTTATCTATTCATTTATCAGTTGATAGACATTTGAGTTGTTTCCACTTTTTGGCTATTATGAATAATGCTGCTGTGAACATCTGTGTATAAGTTTTTGTGTGAACATATGTTTTCAATTCTCTTGGGTGTATACCTGGTAGTGCTGGAATTGCTGTGTCACAGGGTAACTCTATATATAACTCTTTGAGGAAATGCCAAACTGTTTTCCAAGGTGACTGGACCATTTTACACTCCCATCAGCAGTGTATAAGGGTTCCAGTTTCTCCACAACCTTGACAACACTTATTATTGTCTTTGTTATCACAGACATCTGCGTTTTTAATTTTTATAGGGATTGCCTACATCCATAAAGGTTGTATCAATGTATGAAAGTCCCTGCATCTTCAGCCTTAGCAACAGAATATGCTATCAAACTTTTGAAACTGGGGACTAAAAAATGGTATCTCAGGGTTTTAATTTAGTTGAATGCCTGCATTAGTCAGTTTTGCCATATCAACAAATGCCTTCAGAATCCCACAGAGGTTTATTTCTCTTTCATGGCTTACATTGGTAGTGGTGTTGGCTACAGTTCTGATTCATGTGCCTTTATTACAAGATCCAGTCTGAAGTAACTGCTCTCATTTGGGACACACTGTTTTAACGTCAGGGCAAAAGAACAAAAGGCAGAGAAAACCACACACTCCCTCTTTTTTTTTTTTTTTTTTTGAGACGGAGTCTCGCTCTGTCGCCCAGGCTGGAGTGCAGTGGCCGGATCTCAGCTCACTGCAAGCTCCGCCTCCCGGATTCACGCCATTCTCCTGCCTCAGCCTCCTGAGTAGCTGGGACTACAGGCGCCTGCCACCTCGCCCGGCTAGTTTTTTGTATTTTCAGTAGAGACGGGGTTTCACCGTGTTAGCCAGGATGGTCTCGATCTCCTGACCTTGTGATCCGCCCGTCTCGGCCTCCCAAAGTGCTGGGATTACAGGCTTGAGCCACCGCGCCCGGCCAGCACACACTCACTCTTAAAGCTGCTGCTCAGATCTGGCATATGGCATATCTGCTCATACTCACTTGACCAACACCACACAGCCAAGTACTAGGGCAGGGCGGGGTGAGGATGTATATTCCTCCCACAGAGGGCACTGCAAAGGGCATGGGGGAAATGGGGGAAAATATAAACTTCTCTTACAAGATCATTGGGCACGAGCCCATAGTAGGATTTTTCGTTGTTGTTGAGACGGAGTCTCACTCTGTCACCTGGGCTGGAGTGCAATGGCACGATCTCGGCTCATTGCAACCTCCAACTCGTGGGTTCAAGCAATTCTTCTGCCTCAGCCTCCTGAGTAGGTGGGATTACAGGCGCATGCCACCATGCCCAGCTAATTTTTGTAGTTTTAGTAGAGATGGGGTTTCACCATGTTGGCCAGGCTGGTCTTGAACTCCTGAGCTCAGGTGATCTGCCCACCTCGGCCTCCCAAAGGGCTGGGATTACAGGTGTGAGTCACGGTGCCCAGCCCCATAGTAGGGTTTTGCATTGTCTCACCTCAGCCTGCACCGCCCTCCTCCCTCATTTACAGATTTCTGAGTATGAACCACTGATACAAAAGCTTCCTCTCCTTCTCCCTCAGAGATGCCCTCTTGATTATCCCTTCTCATTTGTTCAAATCTGCATCCTACCTCTTTCTCACAGCATTTTACATTGTTCAAACCTCACAATATACCCGCCTCCAGCGACCTCCTCTTCACAGCCAATCTTCTTCAAAGGGTTATCTCCAAGTAGCTTCCACCTTCAAGGTCACCAAGAATTTTCCTGCCTCCAAACCCAATGGTCACATCTCATCTTTATCCTGTTTGACCCCTCTGGAGCCATCCAACATAGTTTGCCACTACATCTTGAAACATATTCTTTAACTGGCTTCCATATTACTATCCTAGTTTGTCCCCTCTCTCTGGCCATTCCTAGCTTCCCATGAATTTTCACCTTCCTCTGGCCCTCCTTTAAATGCTGGAGTTCCTCAAGGTTCTGTCCCAGGGCCTCTTTCCTCTGCATCTGTACCTATTCCTGGGCAATCTCATCCATGCCCAGGGCTATCTGCTGGTGACCCCCGCCCTCTCAGACCTCTCCTGAGCTCCAAATCCCTGATGCCACCTGCCTGACCTGCAATTCCCACAGGCACTTCACACTCCACAAATGAGCTCCTTATCAGCTCTCTGAAATCTGCTCTTCTTCTTGGGTTCCCCAGCTCGGTGAATCGCACAATCTTCTCTACTGGTTACTCAAACCAGGGACTTTAACTGATACTAAACTGATTTTCCCCTTTTTATTTAATTTATTATTATTATTTTTTTTTAAAGAGACAAGGTCTTTCTCACTCTGTCGTCCAGGCTGAAGTGTGGTGGCATGATCTTGGATCACTGCAACCTCAAACTCCTGGCCTCAAGCAATTCTCCTCAGCCTCCCTCCTGGGATTATAGGCATGAGCCACCATGCCGGGTCTTTTTATTTAACCTTTTTATTTAATCTTCAAAGGTTGTTACATTTTCTCTCTCTTCTCCAAGACAACACCGAAACCTATCTATCAACACAACACCAACACCTGGATAGCTTCACTTTTTTCCTCTGGGGTATGTTCTAATTTTTTTCCTTAAAAATATAGTACTGGCCGGGCGCGGTGGCTCAAGCCTGTAATCCCAGCACTTTGGGAGGCCGAGACGGGTGGATCACGAGGTCAGGAGATCGAGACCATCCTGGCTAACACGGTGAAACCCCGTCTCTACTAAAAAATACAAAAAACTAGCCGGGCGACGTGGC
>NW_016823424.1:297453-299190 GCF_001698545.2 Rhinopithecus bieti | reverse complement strand
TATATATATATATATATATAGTACTTTAGAGCTGGGTGCAGTGGCTTATGCCTGTAATCCCAAGACTTTCAGAAGCCAAAGCAGGCGGATCATGAGGGCAGGAGTTCGAGACCAGCCTGGCCAATATGGTGGAACCCCATCTCTACTAAAAATATAAAAAGTTAGCCAGGTGCAATGGCACATGCCTGTTGTCCCAGTTACTCAGGAGGCTGAAGCAGGAGAAATGCTTGAACCCGGGAGGCAGAGGATGCAGTGAGCCAAGATCACGCCACTGCACTCCAACCTGGGGGACAGAGCGAGACTCCATCTCAAAAAAAAAAAAAGAAAAGAAAAATACAAAACTTAGCTGGGCGTAGTGGTACTCACCTGTGGTTTCAGCTACTCCAGGGGCTGAGGCAGGAAGATCACTTCAGCCTCGAAAAACAGGAGGCAGAGGTTGCAGTGAGCTGAGATCTCACACCACTGCATTCAGCCTGGGTGACAGAGTCAGACCATGCCTCAAAACAAAACAAAACAAAACAAAACCAGCACTTTCCTTTAAAGGAAAAGTGGTAGCTTTACAGTGAGAAAACCTGGTGGACACCACCTTGCCCAAGTAATCATCAGCAATAAGGCAACAGGCCGACATCATGAGCCTCCTGATATGAAATGCTCAACATCACTTATATAGTATTTCTGCCAAAAATGCAGGACCCAAATCTAATTGTGACACAAAATATATATCTAAATTGAGGGTCATTCTATAAAACATCTACTCTGCACTCTTCAAAAATTTCAATGTCATGAAAATTAAAGGGAATATGAGGAACTGCTCCAAACTGAAGGAGACTAGAGGTATTACGACCAAAAGGAATATGTAATCTTAGACTGGCTACTGGATAAGGAAGAAAAATTCCTGCTATAAAGAACATTACTAGGGCCAGGTGCAGCGGCTCACGCCTATAATCCCAGCACTTTCAGAGGCTGAGACAGGCGGATCACACGAGGTCAGGAGTTCGAGACCAGCATGGCCAACATGGTGAAACCCCATCTCTACTAAAAATACAAAAATTACCTGGGCATGGTGGCATGCATCTGTAATCCCAGCTACTCGGGAGGCTGAGGCAGGAGAATCTCTTGAACCTGGGAAACATAGGCTGCAGTGAGCCGAGATCACAACACTGCACTCTAGCCCGGGCGTCACAGCAAGACTCCGTCTCAAGAAAAAAAAAATTTATTGGAACAACTGGTGGAATCTGACTATGGATGGTATTATAAATATTAGTATTCTACCAGTGTTAAATTTCTTGAATCTGATAACTGTATTGTGGTTATGTAAGAGAACGTTCTTATTCTTAGAAAACATGCTAAAAGAGCATAATGTCTGCAACTTTCAGATAGTTCAGAAAAAGACAATCTTATTTGTATATATGCATAGGCATTTATTTGTAATATGTTTATTGACATATGATTCACATACCATGAAGTTCACCCTTTAAAAGTAAATCAGTGGTTTTTAGTATAAAACTATGCACTGATCACGACTATTTCATTTCAGAACACTTTCATCACCCCAAAAAGAAACTCCATACCTATTAGCAGTCACTCTCCATGCATTTTGAAAATACTGAAAAGAAGGAAAAGACTTCAAAATATTCATTTGTGGCTATTTCTGGGTGTTATTATTATGGATGATTTTAAGTTTCTTATTTATACACATCTATATTTTATAACTTTATACAATCATTCACATTGCTT
>NW_016823424.1:293934-295300 GCF_001698545.2 Rhinopithecus bieti | reverse complement strand
CCATCTCTACTAAAACACAAAAATTAGCTGGGAGTGGTAGCAGGTGCCTGTAATCCCAGCTACTCAGGAGGCTGAGGTAGGATCCACTTGAACCTGTGAGGTGGGGGTTGCAGTGAGCCAAGATGGCACCACTGCACTCCAGCCTCAGCGACAGAGTGGGACTCCATTTCAAAAATATATATATATATTGAGGAATTAAAGGGGTACAAGAATTCTAAAATATACAAATCATCAGGCTCAAGGAATGTCCCTTGCACATTATGTGATTTCCCAACTCCTCAATCCACTGTTATCAAAGGTCTAATGGAAGGCAAAGGGAGCCACACACTGCTCATCTCTATTACACAACCCCTCAACCCACGCTGGCTCTCAGGAAGGGAATGGGTTCAGTTTGTTCAGCAAACATTGACTGAGTGTCCTCTACTTCTGAGTGCCTGGCTGGCATGACCCTAGGTGCTGCATCTGCTCTGTGGGCTCCAGCTAACAGGCTGGCAAGAGAGACCTGCATGTAAAATAAAGGGAAATTGCCATAAGAGGGAGTTGAGAGGTCACCATGGAAAGGCAGGAAAGTTCAACTGGCCCAGGGCAGGCTTCAAGGAGAAAACACTAAGGCTCTCCTTAAGGCAATAGAGAGCTGGTGCAGGAAAAGACTCAGCAGTAATCATTACAATGCTATTTGAATAAGTGATGGAGTGGGCCTGAGGGAAGAGGGAGTTAGGTAAGGTCACAGAGCAGGAGGCCTGCCTGGGGACAAAGGGATCTAGGCAGTTGTCTCCTGAAGCCTCTCAGCCAGGTTTATGGTTAGAAAGTTAAAGTACTCTGTGCTATCTCCCAATCAACAAACCCCACTGGCTCCACGCCCACATTAAGAGAGGTACAAACTCCAAACCCTCCTATGTATATAATCTTTTCTCTGCTTCTAGACTGTACTTTCCTGGGTGGAGAGAAGTAAGTCTTCTCCTTCATTAAGTAAACTAATAGAAAACAGGGACCCCTCAAATGTCAGTTTCCATCTTCTTGATTGTCCTCTCCCCTCCCCCAGAGACTTGCACATTACATAAACATTTGTTGAATCAATGATTTACAGCTCCTGGAAAAAATGCTGCATTCTACTTATATTTGACTTGCATCAACCAAGAATCTGTAGTAACGTTAACAGATTTGGAAAGGGGGCTTTTTCTTCTCATTTATTATCTCATTTGACCTTCACAGTAGTACTAGAAATTAGCCTAAAGAGGTATTTATTCATTCTTGTTTTCAAGATGAGGATTCGGGCCGGGCGCAGTGGCTCAAGCCTGTAATCCCAGCACTTTGGGAGGCCGAGACGGGCGGATCACGAGGTCAGGAGATCGAGACCATCCTGGCT
>NW_016823424.1:256781-292513 GCF_001698545.2 Rhinopithecus bieti | reverse complement strand
GCTCACATTTGTAATCCCAGCACTTTGGGAGGCTGAGACGGGCGGACCACGAGGTCAGGAGATCGAGACCATCCTGGCTAACACGGTGAAACCCCGTCTCCACTAAAAATACAAAAAAATCAGCTGGGCATGGGGGCGGGCGCCTGTCCCAGCTACTCGGGAGGCTGAGGTAGGAGAATGGCGTGAACCTGGGAGGTGGAGCTTGCAGTGAGCCAAGATCACGCCACTGCACTCCAGCCTGGGCGACAGAGCGAGACTCCGTCTCAAAAAAAAAAAAATAAAAAATCATTATTTCAGAGATTAGGTTTTGCAGTATCACCCAGGCTGAAGTGCAGTAGCACAATCATGGCTTACTGCAGCCTCAAACTCTTGGGCTCAAACAATTCTCCCACCTCAGCCTCCTGAGTAGCTAGGACTACAGGCACGTGCCACCACGCCAGGTTAATTTTTTAATTTTTTGTAAACAGGGTCTCACTATGTTGCCCGGGCTGGTCTTAAACTCCTGGCTTCAAGCAATCCTCCCACCTCAGCCTCCCAAAGCACTGGGATTACAGGTGTGCGCTACCTCGCCTGGCCAAAATACAATGTTTTTATTGTGAATTGGATTATTTATTCTATGGTATTTTAGTGTTGGTTATATTTTATATTTTATTTATATAATTTTGTTGTTTTTTTTTTCTTTTTTTTTCCAATTTCTTTTTTTTTTTTTTTTTTGAGATGGAGTCTCGCTCTGTCCCCCGGGCTGGAGTGCAGTGGCCGGATCTCAGCTCACTGCAAGCTCCGCCTCCCGGGTTTACGCCATTCTCTGCCTCAGCCTCCCGAGTAGCTGGGACTACAGGTGCGCACCACCTCGCCCGGCTAGTTTTTTGTTTTTTTTTTAGTAGAGACGGGGTTTCACCATGTTAGCCAGGATGGTCTCGATCTCCTGACCTCGTGATCCGCCCGTCTCAGCCTCCCAAAGTGCTGGGATTACAGGCTTGAGCCACCGCGCCCCGCCAATTTTTGTTTGTTAATCTGACATCTGGTCATGTTGCTGAACTCCACAGTTTTGATACATTGTCAATCGTTTCTCTTTGTAAGATGAATATATAGGAAACCAAGGAGGCTTTAGGGTGACCAGCTCTCCTAAAATATTAGTTTTAATAGTAAACATCCCTGACTTGTTCCTATCAAAGATAGTAATGTTGCAAATATTTTCCATAAAGCATGACTTTGTCTCAAAAGCTGAAAGATAAGTGAAAAACAAAGAGAAAATATTTTATATGCAGATGACAAAGAATAGCTATTAACCACAACACGGACGGGATTTCTACCATCAATAAGAAATATACAAATGATCTACCTTTTTTTAATGGGCAAAGGATATGAACAGACAGTTTACAAAAACAATTAAAATGGTCAAAAAGCAATACAATAGTCCTACCTATTTGGAAGGCTGAAGTGGGAGGATCACTTGAGCCCACAAGTTGGAAACCAGCCTAAGGCACTTGGAAACCAGCCTAAGGCAACAAAGCGTGGAGGCCCATCTCTTTCTTTATTTATTTGTTGAGACAGAGTTTCACTCTTGTTGCCCAGGCTGGAGTGCAATGGCATGATATCGGCTCACCGCAACCTCTGCCTCCTGGGTTCAAGTGATTCTCCTGCCTCAGCCTCCTGGTAGCTGGGATTACAGGCACGCACCACCATGCCCGGCTAATCTTTTTTGTATTTTTAGTAGAGATGGGGTTACTCCATGTTGGCCAGGCTGGTCTCAAACTCCCAGCCTCAGGTGATCTGCCTACCTCGGCCTCCCAAAGTGCTGGGATTATAGGCATGAGCCACCATGCCCACCCAGAGACCCATCTCTTTAAAAAAAAAAAAAAAAAAAAAAAGGAATGAGAGAGAATGTTAACTTCACTATTAATGACATGAAAATTTAAACAATTAAATACTATTTTTCACCTATTAGCTGGGTAACTGCATAAGAAAATTCATAGCATACCCTAAACATTGCCAAAGCTGTGGGAATAGGGAACATTCACACACAGTTCTGAGTAAGCATGGGAGTTGTTACAAATTTTTACAATTAATTTTCACAGAATCTATTAAAATTTACATATTCGGCCAGGCATGGTGGCTCAATCCTGTAATCCTAGCACTCTAGGAGGCCGAGGCCAGTGGAGAGCTTGAGCCCAGGAATTTGAGACAAGCCTGGGCAACATGGCAAAACCCTGTCTTTACAAAAAAAAAAAAAAAAAAACTACAAAATTAGCCAGGCATAGTTGCCCACGTCTGTAGTCCCAGCTACTTGGGAGGCTAAGGTGGGAGGATTCTATGAGCCCAGGAGGTTGAGGCTGCAGTGTGCCCTGATCGCACCCCTGCACTCCAGCCTGGGCGACAGACCAAGACCGTATCTTTAAACAAAATGAAAACAGAGTCGGGCATGGTGGCTCACACCTGTAATCCCAGCACTTTAGGAGGCCAAGGTGGGTAGATCACCTGAGGTCAGGCATTCAAGACCAGCCTGACCAACATGGTGAAACTCCCTCTCTACTAAAAAATACAAAAAAATTAGCTGGGTGTGATGGCGGGCACCTGTAATCCCAGCTACTCGGGAGGCTGAGGCAGAATTGCTTGAACCTGGGAGGCGGAGGTTGCAGTGAGCCAAGATTGTGCCATTGCACTCTACCCTGGGCGACAGAGTGAGACTCCATCTTAAACAAATAAATAAATAAATAAAAACACACATAAAATTTAAAAAATTTTATCCCATCTACAAATCCTTATAAATGCAAAAGGTAACTTTTTTTTTTTTTTTTTTTTTTTTTTTTTTTTTTTTGAGACAGGCTGGAGTGCAATAGCATGATCTCGGCTCACCACAACCCTTGCCTCCCGGGTTCAAGCGATTCTCCTGACTCAGCCTCTCGAGTAGCTGGGATTACAGGCATGTGCAACCACGCCCGGCTAATTTTGTATTTTTAAAAGAGACATGGTTTCTCCATGTTGGTCAAGCTGGTCTCGAACTCCCGACCTCAGGTGATCTGCCCACCTCAGCCTCCCAAAGTTCTGGGATTACAGGCGTGAGCCACCGTGCCCGGGGCAAAAAGATAACTATTTAAGGATGTTCATTATTGTATTGTTTACAAAGAAAAAAATCTGAAACCTTAATGTTCATCAAGATGGAACTAGACAAGGCACATAAATAAACTGGAATACTGTGCAACAATTTTTTAAATGTTGGCTGACTTAGACGTCTAAAATACACTGTATGGCGCATTACAGGTGCTCAATAAATACTGGATGAAAAGATTTTTGTATGAACACAGAAAAAAGCCTAAAAGCATATACAACAAACTGGTAAGAATGATTTCCTTCAGGAGCATAGGATAAATAGAGGAGGAGAATAACCATCGTGTGTCTTTTATACTCTTGCATTGTGTCGATTTGTAAAATAAGTAGGAGCTAATTTTTTTTTTTTTTTTTTTTTTTTTTTTTTTGGTGAGACGGAGATTTACTCTTGTTGCCCAGGCTGGAGTGCAATGGCCTGATCTCGGCTCATCCCATCCTCCTCCTCCTCCCAGGTTCAAGCGATTTTCCTGCCTCAGCCTCCCGAGTAGCTGGGATTACAGGCATGTGCCACCACACCTGGCTAATTTTGTATTTTTTTTTTTTTAGTAGAGACGGGGTTTCACCATGTTGCCCAGGCTGATCTCCAACTCCTGACCTCAAGTGATCCACCCGCCTCGGCCTCCCAAAGTGCTGGGATTACAGGCGTGAGCCACTGCGCCCCGGCCTTGAGCTAATTTTTTAAAAAGATTTTTTAAAAACACATTCCTGGTGATGTTTATCTTTCTTTCTCTATTTTGTCTCTATTTTAGAATGATCCTAAAACACAAAAAAAGTACTTTCAATGGCCCAAATCATGGAGTGGCTCAGGGAAATGAAATCTGCCTAAAATAAATAAATAATAAATAAAAAGTTGAGAATCCTTGTCTTTTTTCCATCACAAAGAGTTTTTTTTTTTCCTTATTTTGGCATCACCATTACTTCTCCTAAAGTCATGACATAATATCACCTACAGCAAAAATGAGGACTTAAGTGGAATTGACATCTCCTTCCATCGAGCGCATTTGCAGTCCATCTTCAGCAGGACCTCTCTCTCTCTCTCTTTTTTTTTTTTTTTTTTTTTGAGACGGAGTCTCGCTCTGTCGCCCAGACTGGAGTGCGGTGGCACGATCTCGGTTCACTGCAAGCTCCACCTCCCAGGTTCACGCCATTCTCCTGCCTCAGCTCCCGAGTAGCTGGGACTACAGGCGCCTGCCACCGCGCCCGGCTAATTTTTTGTATTTTTTTTTTATTAGAGACGGAGTTTCACCGTGTTAGCCAGGATGGTCTCGATCTCCTGACCTCGTGATCCGCCCGCCTCGGCCTCCCAAAGTGCTGGGATTGAGCCACCGCGCCCGGCTAGCAGGACCTCTCTCTAATGGCTAAGGCTAGGCAGAAGAATTTGAAGACAGTCTGGTTTCCATTTTCCTAATGCAGCCTGGCCCAGGAGCCAGGTCTCCCATAAGACTAGTCTACTGGGAAGTCTGGGTCTTTTCCACGTGTGGAGGCTAGTGTTCGATGCTGGACGGCCTGGAATAAAGGGGGAAGGTGAGAAGGTAACCAGGCTGGCCTCGGGATTCGCAGACCATGGCTGGGGCTTTGACTTCTGCAGGGAGGTGAGCAGTGTGGTCTCGGGCTACTCAAGGAACGCTTCTGCGAGAACACTGCTTGAGCGCACAAGGCAAGAGTGTGCAAAGAAAAGTTAACGCCTCTCCCAGCTGACCCCAAAATCTACTGATCTGGGCTTGATAGAAAAAGTTCGGAGAACCACCACCTCGTACGAGTTACGTGAAAAGGCTGGGTACGAACTACTTTGGTTCTACTTGGGGCGCCGGCTCAGAGAGATGAGGAAGAGATGTCTTCCTCGTCCGCGAGGAAGACAGAGTGACGACGATTTTTCAAGGAGTCTGAACCAGCTCACCCACCAAACCCTCTTCCCATCGAGCACCCAGCGCACAATTATTGCAGGTCCGAGGCTCCTACCCTCAGTCTCGATGGCGACCGGGGCGCGCCCCGGCCACGGCGCACGCGCGGGCCTCAGCGCCCCCTCCTCCAGGCCATCCGCGCACGGCACCGCCCACTCACCAACTGCACCTCTCCGTGCGTCCCCAACCTCACCCGCTCTGAGGCTGCCCCCGCTCGTCTAGCTGCCGAGCCCGGAAGTGGATGCGGCAGCTCGGCGGAGAGGACGAGGGGGAGGGGGAAGTGCTTCCGGGGAAACGGGCCGGGGTTGGTGTTTGTAAACTTGCCTCGGTCCCGGTGGGGGCAGCCGCGGCTGCGGCGTTGGCAGGGTGTGCTGGGGCCTGGGGGAGGCGCCGCGCGGCCGGGGAGCCAGCGGGAGGCCGCGCCTGGCAGGTAGGAGCACGCCCCAGAGAGCGCAGCGTCGTCCGTACAGACGGCAGCGCTTCAGTAGCTCGCAAGCCGTGGGGCGCCGCGCGGGAAGGGGGAGGGGAGGGGAGGAGGGGCGCGTGGCGAAGGGAGGGGGCTCTCCGGGGAAGGGAGGGGAAAGGCCGTGCGCGCACACCGCCCCCTGCCCGCGCGTCCCGCCGCGTCCCCGCCCCGGGAGAGGGCTCGCTCGGAGGGAACGCGGGCGCGAGCACGCACCTCGCGCGCTTCTCGCCACTCTCCGGCTCTGCTCCCGGTTGGTGCAGCGGGTACAGGGGCTGGCTGGCCGGAGCGAGGTGGGCAACACGCCGCGCCGGGCTTCGCCTGCCTGCCCTTCACCTCCTCAGCAAGTTTCCTTACCTTCGGGCGGACGCAGAGAACGCGCACGTGTGGGCACTGCCAGTCCCGTTTCTGCATGCCACCGAAGCACCCAGCGATGGCCCTTGAGCTTTCCTCCACCCTAGTCTGGCCACCTCTGTAAAGTGCGAGCTTTTCGGGCCGGCCCATTGGGCACAAAAGCCCCAAAGGATCTCCGCCCCCTTTTTCCATTCCTGAGATGGCAAATCCAAGCAATTGCCCTTTTGGCAGAGTTCCTCCATAGGAGGCCCCAATTACTTTTGCTCCTGTTGGCTTCCCCTCCTTGCCCAGGAGACCAGTTCCTCCTATTGACCTAGAAAGAAAACTTCTTGACTCATGTCCTTGTTCTGAGCTTCACAGAGAGCGCCCAGCAAAAAAAAAAAGTTCACATCGCACGTTGTAATGGCCTGAAGGTGTTGCATTTAGCAGCCCCCTTCGTCCTTTCTGGTTTTAGGTTTCTGGAACAGATCGTGAGCTTCATCGAGAGAATTCAACTGGAAAACCAAGACTGGTAGACGCTCTTTTTCTTCAGACAATAGGCAGGAGCCAGGCAGAGTCCAGGGATTCTTGGAACACCTATCTTTTCTTTGGAGGACACTAAGTTCTATTTGAAGACAAAGTTCAATATGGCAACAGGACTGATGGGACACGAAGGAGTCGTTACCGCGGTTTGGTGACAGTTGTTCAAAACTACAGTGTCTTAAGGAAAGGTGGACCAAGGAACTCCTGAACTTTTGGGTTGCATTAAGTGAAAAATCAGCATGGCTCAGGTAAAAAAGCTCTAGAGTCCTCCTCCAAGATCACTGGGAAGCCTGTTTGCAGTTTCACTCTTGAATGCTGCTCTAGTCAACATATTGACCAACCCCAGTGATCCAAGCTCTGTATTAAGCACCAGGGGGAGATCTAGAGGAAGGAAAGGAGACAGGCCACAGCCCCTGCCTTCAGGGAGCTTCCAGTCAAATGAAGGAGGTAGGCTATCCTGCATCACAGGCACTGATGGGACATTTGCAAAGCAACGTGTACTCAGTTTACTTTTGGTACATTAAGTGCTGAGGGGTGTAAGGGAGTGAATAGTATGGTGAATGCTTCATTTGTTTTTTTTCAACAGGAATTTATTGAGTTGCATGCAAGGCATTGTGCTGGGACTACAAAGATGAATAAGATTGTCCTTGTCCCCAGTGAGCTTCCAGGCTAGTTGGGGTCGGGAGAGGGATGGAAAGACATTTATTTTTATATTCACAATGCCTTGTATAGTGGCTAGCTAGTAGTAGAGACTCTGAATGTGTTGATTGAGAAATGTGCAATAATAGGGGTATGTACATAGGAGAGAACAGTACTTCTGCTTGGATAGAAAAGAAGATAAAGGTTGACAGATAGAAGGGCGTTTGGACAAAAGGAACAGCGTGGGCAGGAGCTTAGAGTCATGGGAAAACGTGATGAGGTTCTGGGTACTGCAGGTAGTTTGGTGGTTACAGACTAAGGGATTTAAATGGGGATGGTTATGGAGGTAGCGTTGACACTGATAGGTGAGGAAGTTGTTCCCTGCAGTAAGCAGAGTGTAACCCAAAGGCCTTTTATGCCTTGCTAAGTTAAGCAGCAGAGTAGCAGCAGAGCAGTGTATGTAGGAGGGCATTATCATTGTGGAGGTAGAGAATGGATTGGAGAGACAGAATGAGCAGATAGGCTGTTGTAGTCATCTGAGTAGAATAGCTGTGTGTGCACATCTCCAGAGCTTCTCCCAAGCTTTCTTCTAGGGAACCTTCCCTACCAGTCTCACCAGGATGGCAGTCTGATTGTAGTATAATTGGCTTTCCTCCAGCTGCTTCTGAATGCACAGCTTCCTCCTTTCCATATAGAATAGGAGCCCATCAGTTTCTTCTTCCTTTGTCTTTTGCAACCCACTTCTCAGAATTGTATTCACTCTTCTGAGAAGGCCGCCTTCCACTAAGGACTCAACTTTGTGCTGGACACTGCTAAGCATTTTACATCTTAGTTTACTTTTCATCAACCGTGTAAGGATAAGCATTATGACAGGCATTTTTCATGTAAGTAAACTAAGGCTTGCAAAGGTGAATAACTTGCCTGAGACTATACAGTGCAAACAGCTGAGCTAAGATTTTAACTCTGGATCTTTCACTACAAAGTCCTAGAAGTTGGAGGGAGGGGTCCCAGAATATACTGATCATCCAAAAGGAATTTCTTCATAAATTTGGGTGTTTGCTGACCAACAATTTCTTAAAAGTTTTTTTTCAGTAAGAAAAGTATTTTCTTTCATGCTGGCTAACCGAAGTCAGCCTGAAGAATGTAGCAGTGGAATGAGGAAATGTACTTAAACATACCTTACTTAAGTAATTTTTTAAACTCTGTGTGGAGCAAGGAATGTGAAAAAATGTGATCATACATGCACACATATAAATGGCCTAAAAGGTCGAGAGAAATACTCAAAAAAGCCTTCCAAGTGGTTTAATTTTTCTATCAGTTGCAATTGGTAATACTTAAGGAGTTTAAAATCTAAAGGGAGAAATAGCCTGTAATCCCAGGACTTTAGGAGGCTGAGGCTGGAGGATTGCTTAAGCTCAGGAGTTCCACACCAGCCTAGGCAACATGGTGAAACCCTGTCTCTGTAAATGCAAAAAAAAAGAGCCGGGCGTGGTGGTGTTCTGAAGTCCCAGTTATGAGATAGAGGTGGAAGGATCGCTTAAGCCAGGGAGGTCAAGACTGCAGTGAGCCGAGATCGTGCCACTGCACTCCAGCGTGGGCGACAGAGTGGCACCCTGTCTCAACCAACAAACAAGTGAAACCAATAGAAAATACAGTTGCCACCAGTAAGGTCTGCCAATCAAAAGTGGGCTCTGAAGCTAATTTTTTTTTTTTTTTTTTTTTTGAGACAGAGGGAGTCTCGCTCTGTCGCCCAGGCTGGAGTGCAGTGGCGTGATTTCAGCTCACTGCAGCCTCCGCCTCCCGGGTCAAGCAATTCTTCTGCCTCAGCCTCCCAAATAGCTGGGACTGCAGGTGCGTGCCACCACATCTGGCTAATTCTTCTATTTTTGGTAGAGACGGGGTTTCACCTATTGTCCAGGCTTGTCTCGAACTCCTGACTTTGTGATCCGCCCGCCTTGTTCTCCCAAAGTGCTGGGGTTATAGGTGTGAGCCACCGTGCCTGGCCCAACTGAGGGCTGTTGAGAGGAAGGAGGAAGGTCCTGAAGGAATCTCCCATGTCAGTGGGTTAGCAAGATGGAACCTCATACCCACTCACAGTTAAGGTCTAGAAATACCTTCAAAGAAATATGTAGTCACACACACTGCCTAGTTCTGATGACAAAGGTGTCGGTAATACTTGATTATTTACTTGGTCTGTATTTAAATGCTGAGAGATGACAAGATAAGTCGTTCCTGGTGAGATGAGTTAGGGAGGACTCTTGAAGGAAGCAAGGCTTTGGCAGTGAGGAGGGACATTCCCTGGAGCGAAGCAGTTTGTAGCTGGGTGTAAAAGGTAGTTCTATAGAGGATGGCAGTCTTTTTGCCCTGCCCTGCCAGATGACCTGACACCTCATCTCCTTTCAACTTAGGCAAGTCTCCTGGCTTGTGAAGGCCTAGCAGGTGTGAGTTTGGTTCCCACTGCAGCCAGCAAGAAGATGATGCTGAGCCAGATTGCCGGCAAGCAGGCCGAGAATGGCGAGCGGGCAGGTAGCCCTGATGTGCTGAGGTGCTCGAGTCAGGTACAGCGCTTGAGTCCATTGTGGCACCTGGGGATTGGGTGGCCCGAGCTCTCGGCCAGGAGATACCAAGCTCTGATTCCTTGATGCTTCCGCATAGGGAAGTGGGGCAAGGGGATCCAGCTGGGGAATGGATGAACATTGGTATTTCAGAAAGCTAAGGAAGGTCTTTTGTGTACCTTCAACTCTTTAAGACCAGGTGATTGGAGAAGAAATAGTTGTATACTTCCTCTAAGCTTTCGGAGCAGGTGGTTTACTCTCATTTATGAATTTTGTCTGAGAGCTGCATTGGGTCTCATCTCATCTTCTGATATGGGCTGTGAGTTTAGATTTGATTTGTCTTCAAAGGGTCACCGAAAAGACAGTGATAAGTCCCGGAGCCGCAAAGATGATGACAGCTTGTCTGAGCCCTCTCATTCAAAAAAGACTGTTAAAAAGGCAGGTAATGGGGTGGTCCCCCAAACTCATACAGTTTGGTAATGGGGTAATATTCGTCCTTCTTCCCTCTACCATGTAATCTGGAGCTTTCTCTAGATGCTTTGATCTCTGATAGCCAGTGAGTGAGTCGCCCAGATTTCATCTAGAGACTACCTTGGTAGTTGATCTCTAGCCTTGCGGGAACAGTAGTAGTACGGGTTGGGGAGCATGAGATCCCAGGTCCCGTGGCATGGGGGCAAGCAGGCTCCAGCTCAAGTCATACTCAGACTGCTGGGTTTGACAGGATAGACAGCTTACCCACTCCACCTCCTTCCCCAAAGGGTCTCTTACCTCCATGGAGTACAGGAGATGGCAGCACCTTTAGACAGCATCAGAGAGGTTCCTTTCTTCAGCAGCTGGAAGTGGACCCAGAGTAGAACAGTCTCTCCAGGAAGAGGGCAGTGGTGGCCTCATGACATGCCTGATTATTGCCCCCAGGTGGTGGTAGTGGAACAAAATGGTTCTTTTCAAGTAAAGATTCCCAAAAATTTTGTTTGTGAACACTGCTTTGGAGCCTTTCGGAGCAGTTACCACCTAAAGAGGCACATCCTTATTCACACTGGTAAGTGTCTTGCTTATATTCAAAAGAGGGAGAATAGTCTATTGCTTGTATTCCATGTCTGTTTGTGGCTCTAGTTGGGTTTATTTTAATGGGTATTAGAAATGAAGGAAGAAGATAAGTCAGTGAAGCAGAGAGATTGCATGGCTTTGTATCTGTTGTCACTGAGACCAGCAACTTTGGGGACCCCTCCCCATTTATGATCACTTAGGTGTCTACATATTACTAATAGCTAAAGTTTCTGAGAAAATAACTGGAATGAGGTCCCTACCATACATACCTCCCCACATTCACTTCTCTCTCCACTTGGGCCAGGTGAGAAGCCATTTGAGTGTGATATATGTGATATGCGTTTCATCCAGAAGTACCACCTGGAACGCCACAAGCGTGTGCACAGTGGTGAAAAGCCTTACCAGTGTGAACGGTGTCATCAGGTAAGGCTCATCCCTGCTGCAATCCCCCACACACTTTTCCTTCCCCAAGAATCAGGGCCACCCTCCCCTCCTGCCTGACAAAAGAGCCACCAGCATTGCTCATCATAATAGTTGGCACATCAGGGTGAGATGCCTTATGTCTGGCCTTACGCAGCTGATCATGGGGAGGAGCAGTTAGAACATTGTAATGATAATAATAATAGCATTTCATGATCACTTACTCTGTGCCAGGCACTGTGAGAGCATACTTTATATAGATGATTTTATTTAATCCTCACATTGACTCCCTAAGGTAGCGTATTGTCCTTATTTCACATATGGGAAAATTGAGATTCAGAGAAGTTAAGTTTCCCAAGGACACAGCAGATCACGAACAGAGCTGGGATTCAGTCCAACTTCAGAGCTCATGCACTTTGGAGGAAGAGATACAATCTTTGCCCTGGGGGTCAGTATCTGATCTGATAAGAATGTAAGAGCTGGGGCCAAAACAAGACAAGAACAAGAGATGAGAAATGATAATAGCTAACACTTCCTAGATGCATTGCTAGGTCCCAAGCTTTGCTCCGCACTCTTACATTGAATCTTCAGACACTAGAATAAAAGCTCTATGAGGGCAGAGACTTCGTTCCTCTGGTTCTCTACTCTGTATCTGCCTTGAGATAGATACTCAATAAATCTTTGATGACTAAAGCAGCTGTGCTGTGAGTAGGTACTTTTAGCCTCGCTTTACAGTTTTGCAGATGAGTGTACAGATTCTGGGCTGTTAGGTAACTTGCCCAAGGTCACACAGCTGCATAGCAATAGAGCCAAGATTCGGCCCCAGGCGCTCTGGCCCGAGAGCTTGCATTCTCCACCACCGTGTGCTCTTGCTGTCTGTGCACATGCTGAGGGGATAGAGAATGTGGTATCTGCCTCCTGTGAGAGGAATGAGTTAGCCAACAGGTAGCTGAGTTTCCCCTCTCAGGCACTTAACCCTCCCTTTCTTCTCAGTGTTTTTCTCGGACAGATCGATTACTCAGACACAAACGGATGTGCCAAGGGTGCCAGTCCAAGACTTCCGACGGGCAATTTTCTCTATAGGCGCAAGGGGCCCCCTGGTAGTGGGAGTGATCAGAAGAACCTGCCGAAGAGCACACCCCCTCTGGTCTGATGGTCCCACCAACGCCCCATGTGAACCTGTCCCACTCCTGGAGGAGTGGACCCAGGAGACCAGAAGAATGCATCAGGGGACAGTGGCCCCAGAACCTCAGCTCTGTAAATAATCTGAGACTATGAGTATCTCGGGGAAGTTCTTACAGCATTCCTGGGTAGGGGAGCTAGTCCCTGGACCCTTGGCTGAGGTCATAGGTGGGGACTCAAGGTACAGGACCAAGACTGAAGTGTGGCTCCCACAACCTTGGACTCCAGCTGGCAGCTGAAATGGAAAAGATTGGGGAAGGGGATTTGTTTGTTCTGTTCTTGTTTTTGTTTATCCAAAAGCAACTTCAGCAGGTACACTGTGGACATAGGTAATCCAGAGGTATAAGCGTCCTAGTCCAAAGT
Source organism: Rhinopithecus bieti (assembly GCF_001698545.2). NCBI lineage: Eukaryota > Metazoa > Chordata > Mammalia > Primates > Cercopithecidae > Rhinopithecus > Rhinopithecus bieti. The sequence goes on along the minus strand of NW_016823424.1, from coordinate 279,959 downwards.
AGGGACTATAGCTGGTCCAACTCTCCCCAAAAATTGGGTTTTTAGTTGTAGCAGCTCCTCAGTGTTTCACAGTCCTGCACTTCACCTCCTTTTTGAGGAAGAATAAGATCAGGAATGGCAGCTGAACTTACTTTGGCTTCCTTATACACTGTAGGGATAAAAGGAAAAACGGGGTGGAGCAGACAAGGGCTGGATCCAAAAAGTGGATGGCACCTCTTCCTTCCTCAAGGGAAAAGGAAGAGTTGTGCCTGTGGGTGTTGTCATGGCCCATGTCACATTGGCACCTGATGGCATCAGCTCATGTGCCTTTAGGAGGAAACTTGGGTGAGAGTGGCCCGTGAAGCCCTTTTCTTCTTTTTTTGGGGAGTCGGTCTTGGAGATGGTTTGTGGCTACCTCGCTGCCATTGACTCCTAAAGTGAGACAGATGTGTTGAGCAAGGAGTCATGGATGTCAAAGTGGGTTCTCTCTCCTTGTGCCCTCTTAGGAACAACCCAAGACTGGTCCCAAGTTGGCTAACAGCTGCTCAAGAAACAAAGGAATCTGGGGTCTTCTGACATGCCTGTTGAGCAGTAGGAGCTGTTCTCCCTCCCCAAGTCCTATCACTGTATTCAGGTAGAGGAGATTGGGAGGGGTCTGTCCTTTGGTCCCAAAAAAACAAGATCTCAGCTTCCTTCCTAATGGCCATCCCTACCCAACAGTGTGGGGGATAGGGGTGGGGGTGCTGCAGAGAAAAGACTAAAGAAACCTAATGTAGATTCCATTCTTAACCATACTCTTTGCTCCTCTCTGCTCCAATACCACCACCTTGTCCACTCCCAAAAAAGTAATCAGGGGTGTGTGTGTGGATGTGTGTGTATGAGATATGAGTGCATGTATTTGTATGCTTGCAAGAGATGGCATAGTAATGAGCCAAACCTTTCTCTGGCCCTCACCTTCGGGGAGGATGAGTGGAAAATAGCCTCCTCTTGCCCTAACATGAAGGGTGCTTGAGGTCTCAGCAGGAGCTGAAGAACACAATTTAGGGAACAGAAGGGCTTTTGTTTTGGAGGGTTTTTTGTTTTTGTTTTTGTTTTTGTTTTAGATGAATTCAACAGCCTGGTGGTTAGGGTGTTTCTAACCCAAGCCAGGGCTTGTGAACATAAATTTTCTAAGGTGAAATACACCTTTTCTTTCTGCTAAAGAAAGAATCCTTATGGGAAGTTCTGGGGTTTGGTTGACCCCCACTGTAACCTGACCTGCCCTGTAGCGGGTAAGGGAACTGTCTTAGTAATCATGGAGACTGGGTGAACCTGAGTACCAAGCTGTCAGTAGGGTCTTTTTTTCCCAGAAAACATAAAGAATGGGATAGCAGCAATGATTCCTGGCTGTTACCTATTCTGGAGAGGTGGGGTTGGGGAGGGGGTTGTCCATACCTCTGTGGTATGAGTATTTCAGGGAAAAAGAAAGCAGCCATGGCACCCATTCAGTTTTCCCTGACAGCATCTGAGATCCTTTTGGGGAGACACTGAGGAGTGTGTGCTGCCGTGTACTCATTGCTTTATGTTGACACTCCCATTTGATGTGGTCCAGAACTTAGACCTCAGTCCTTGGATCAGCCCTGTGGTCCCTGCAAGCAGGGACATCTTTCTGCATGTGAGCCAGCCCCCTTCCTGTTCAAGGGTTCTGCTGGAGCTGGGGTTTTCGTCCTTCTCTTCTGGGATGATTCACCCCACATCTTCCAGCACCCTGTAAACCATTTTAAAATGTTTAGAAAACTATCCTCCCAAAAATGCTTTTGAAAATGAGAGGCCTTTCTCCCTGCCACTTACAGCTAATCTGTTTGGGATAGGGGTGTATGTGGAGAGACTCACATGAGTGACCTATGCCCCATGTGTACTAATGTGTGTACTGGGTCAGAAGGTGCCCTGGGTTCCCACAGACCTTGGTTTCCTGCCTGGATGGGTAGGAGCGAGGGAACTTCAGAGAGTATGTGCAGAACAGCCGTAGCAGAGCCACCCCTGCCAAGGACCCAGTGAGGGAAACTCAGGAGCAGGTGGTTGGTTCAGTTCCCGCGCCGATATCTGGGGCAATGGATGTGTGAGAAGAGAGAAGCAAAGCAGTGAAAGGAGTGATTCAGCATCCAGAGGGCCTGGGAGTCCCACAGATACCCCAGGGAAGCCACTGACTCAGACCGCTGCAGAGGCTCCTGGGCCCAATGCCCCACCCCTGCTGGCCAGCATGGGGCCTAGCACTGGAAGATGCCTCAGGTGTGTTTGGAGTAGGGAAGACGGAAATAGGGCAGGCTCTCAGAGACCAGGACGGAGAGTCAGGGAACCTGGGAAAGAGTAGTGCCAGTTCCGGGTAGGCTGCTGCACCACGCCCTACCAGCCCAGGCTATAAAGAGTCTGCTTTGCCCCAAGTCTTTTCCGTCCACCCCCAACAGCCCCGTCATTACTTAGCTACTGATCGCGCCCATGGCTTGACATTGGAGGGTTATATTCGTGGAGTCTGCCACAGCTTCTAACCCTCTCCCCAGATGCCCTTTGCCTCTGCTGTGGCCCTGGGGTTTTATCAACTGTCCCCTTCCTATCCTCCTCTCCACCCTCTTTTTTTTTTTTTTTTTTTTAATAATATACTTATTTTGCTATGGGGAGGGGAATATCAAATGGACAAGATCACTTTTAAATGGTAGTTTTATAAGATGTTATAAACTTGTATCTTTTTACCATTAAAGTGCAGTGTATGTTCCTTCGTGATATATTTAGGATATTTAAATAAAAGGAAAATGGGGCTTTTCTACTATCTCCTCTTTGGGGAAGCTTTTTCATACTGGTTTTAGTTGTTTTCCTTCCTTTTTTCTCCCTGTATAATCACTCCACAACTTCCAGCACCCTATAAGCCATTTTAAAACCCCTTCTCCACAGAGGAGCAAACAAGTAGCAGCAAAAACAGGGCATCAGTTCTCTGAGCAAGAGGAAAAAAGCACACGCAGCAGAATGGAAGGGGGTTAGACACCAACAGATGCAGTGTCTCTTGTCTGGGACCCACCTGCATTCGCAGAGGCCCTCTCCAGACCTGGCTTCCGGGGTCCCAGGGCACACCTTGGGAGTCTCCTGCACATTCGCGCTTGGGCACCTCTCCCTGCCCTCAGGTGGCAAGAGGAAGATAGACAAGAACTTTCCCGAGGCCCAGGCTATAAACAGCCTGTTTTGGCCCTGATGAGGTAAAGAAAAGTGACAGCTGTGGTCTGAGGTACGACTCTTTATTATATACTTGGGTGGGGTATCCCAGATGGATGCAAGGTTGCAGGCATGGGAAGCAGCCCTCTTGGGTGTCACTCTGAAAATGAAGTAGGGTGGTGGCCGCTCCTCGCCAGTGAATTAGTCCCCTACCAAGGTCTTACAGACCCCACCCTTCCTTTCACCCTCCAGTTCCCACTGTCCTCCAAGGAGAGGAGCCTTGGGTGAGTGTCCCTCCCTCCTTCAGAGAGTGGGACTGTCTGCCTCTTGAAAGCGAGGATTGATGGTGGTCGTGATGGCACTTTTGTAGAGAGGATTACTGTCCTGAGGAAAGATGTTGCAGATTATGAGCAAAAATCCTAGGATTCTTTGTCCCCTTTCTAGACCTAAGAGGCCAGTCTTGAGCCGAATCCTAGGAGCTGATGGAAGTTAGCAGAGGGATTGGTTACATGTGCCAGGCACTGGGGGATCCCAGTGGGAGGAATCAGGGATGGGCTTGTGGTGGGGAGACAGCTAAAAGGGGGCCTAACCAGGAAGTCTCACCTGCTTCCAGTTGAGTTGTTGCCGCTCCTTCTCAAAGCGACTGTATTCCCGGCGGTCATAGATTTCCACCGAGAGCCGGTAAGCCAGGACCAGCCCCAGCCCCACTACCACGATGCCCCCTATGCAGCCCAGCACAATGGCCTGGGTGTGGTCTGCTCCCTCTGTGAACAAGAAACCAGACACACTTGTGGGAGCTGGAGCAGAGGGACAGATCAACAGTTGTTCAGTGTGTCCAGCCTGTCCAACCCTGTCACTGAAAGCAAAGGGAACCCAGCAAGGTCCAAGGTTATTCTCACTGCCCAGGGCCTTAGCCTTGTCCACTTGCTCAGTCGCCTCTGCCTTTGTCCCGGATTCACAGTTCTGCCTCAGCCCTCAGCCTGTTGCCCATTATCTTCACTCTGCATCCCCAGAGTTGAGACCCTGCCCATCAGACTTCCAGGATTTGTGGCATCCCTGCCCACTTACTTTCTTGGGGTCTCACTCTGAGCACGACCCTGCCTCTGGCGTCATCCTCCACCAAGAAGAAGAACAACTGGTTGTCCAGGGTCCTCTCTTTGCACCAGCCATCATCCAAGATAGGGGCCAACACCAGGGTCACATTGGTATGGGCACAAGCTGTACTGCAGTTGGTGGCCAGGGGGCCAGTCCCAAAGGCCTCACACTCTGCACAGTCCCTATGCAGTAGATGCCAGTAAGTTACCAGCTGGGTAGTTGTCACCCAATGCCCTTTACCCAACTACAAGCAGGAAGGAGAGTAGGCAGATGGGAGTGGCTCAACAAGCCCCACTGTGCCCCTGCTCCCAAGATGCAAGACCTGAGGCCTCACCGGTGTCTCTCGCATGGTGTCTTGCAGCCTGGGCATTGGTCGCATAGAGCACCGTAGTAGCCATCCAAGCACTGGCAGCGGTTGCATTTGCAGCGTCCATGCCCACTGCAGAGCCCTCCCTCGGGACTGATGCAACTGTCCATGTCCCCACTGCATTCGCATGCTCTGCCCGTGCGGTTGGCATGACAGTGACATACTCCACATTGGCAGCGACCAAAGCCTGGGGTAGAGCCATGCAGAGGGTGACAACCATACTCCACACACACAGTTGGCCACCACGTGGCACCACAAGCGCATGCATCCAGTCTTTTTCAAGTGTGCCAAACACACCCTCTAACCCATACACCAGAATCTTTGACATTTGCCTTCCATGCCAGGAGACTCCCAGAGCCTAAGTGCCTTGGGAAGGCCTCTCAGACCCTGCCCTTCTCCCCAAGGTACCTCCACAGAGGATGCCCTCATGTCGCTCACAGCTGGCATCGTCACACTCGCACAGATGCCCAGAGCTCTGTCCATTGCAGCTGCAGTGTCCACATTGGCACTGACCCTTTCCGCTGCATAGGGGCCCTGTGCCATTGGGAGCCCGGCACCCAGATTCCAGATCTAGGGAGGACAACTCAGCCTCAGAGCACTCACAGAGCCGGCCTAGGCGGCCGGGGGCACAGCTGGAAGGGGAAGGCGAAGGAGAGAAGTAGGTCAGAGGGTTTGATCACCCCTGACTTGTCTCTCCCAGGAACCTCTAAACCCAAGTTCTCAAGAGTTGGAGAAAGACAACTGAAGGGATGGTAAGTATAGTGGAACACCGACGAGGGGTGAGAGAGTGGAGGGAGCCCCAGTCAAGGGGAGGGCCTGAACGTATCTGGGAAGCTTCAAGGGATAAAATTGAGTGGGGAGTCTAGGGATGTCAAGGATACTCCTGTGGGGGGAATGGAAAGCAGCGGAGGAATACGGGCCAGGGTTGGTCGTTTGTTGGCAGCCAGCTGGGTGAAGGGAAGAGGAGGCCCTCACCTGCATACCCCACATTGTAGGTGTCCCTGGCCATCACTGCAGTGGGGAGCCTGGGCCTGGGTGTCACTGCAGTTACAGTCACACAGTGTGTGCAACTCCACAATCAGCTCCTCTGAGAAGCCAAGGGCCCGGAGCCTCAGGAGATGGGGCTCTGGGAGGCAGTGGGTGGCTTGGAGAGAAACCCAGAAAGTCACCTAAGAACAGGGTAGGCAGGAATCAGGCCATGGTTATACACACACACACACCCCAAACTCACCCAGAACCTCACCCCTTAGATCATCCAGAACCTCACCCCTTAGTAAATGAAGAGATGGGGTCATGGTAACACCCCACTCCTAGAAACTTTACCTGAGGAAGCCATTCAGACTACTTCAGGAAGGATGGATGGAGGATTACCCCAGGCTCTCCCGTCTCTCCCCATTCCTGCCCCCCATCTTTCCCTACCTGCTTAATTTCCCACTCCCACCTCCCCCTGCCCGCCCGCCTTCTGCCTGTGCTTGCGGGCTCTCACCGTCTGGTTGATTCGGACGTGGTTGCACTGTCCTCGATCCTCAGCCTTACCCTCCTTCTTCTCAGGACCCTCACACTGGGATTCATAAGAAATGTGGATCCCAGGAGGGAGTGAAGAGTGTTCAAGGGTCACAGTGGAAGACAGGCTCTATGGGAAGAGAGCAAGTGGATAACCACGTGAAGGCAGGAAAGAACCCCACCCCACCTTATGTCCTCTCCAGGTGTTCCCAATTCTGCCAGCACCCTGCCCTCTGCCACCTGGGGCTCCTTACATCCTGCCCAGTCGAGGCATTTCTGGAGGGAGGACCCGTGAGAACCTTGCATAGAATATACAGGATCCAGAGGCCTCTGATACAGCATTTCAGTGCAGAGACCATGTTTGTGAAGCCCCACATCAGGACACAACCTGGGTGCATGCCAGGTCTAAAGGGCAAATTCATTACAGAATTTGTCTTGGGAAATTTGATACCGTCTCAGATTTTTTTGCCATAGGTTTAGAAGATGCTCCATTATCAGGAAGCCTACAGCCTAATTGCAGAGATAAGACCTAAACCACTAAGAGTTTTTATGGTTCCTTCTACCTGTAAAATTCTATGGTTCTTGTGAAGAATAGCTGAATTGTTTATAAACTTAGTGAAAGCAGGCTCCAGATCTCACATTGTTTATGTACAGACTGGGGATAAATGCCAGCCCTTCTGCTTGTTATCTTTGTGACCTTGGACAAGTCACTTAGCCTTGTGTGGGTTTCCTCATCTGTAAAAGAGGGATGATAACAGTTACGAAGCAAGGCTTTTGGCGGGGTTAAATGAAGTAGAAACAGTATGTACACCTAGGATGGTGGGTGCGTGAAATAAAAGCTCAGTGACTGAAACTTTCCTGGCAGGCTGCACTCTGCAAGGTGAGGAGGTGGGGTGGGGATCTGAGCTCCATGCTCTCTGCATGTCAGATGTTTAAGATTTATGAATGTAAGATTGAACAATTAATGACAGCCACATGCAGACTATAGGTAGGAGCTGTGGAATGTTAGACCAAAAAGTGACCATTTCCTCTGAGTTCTGCCACCCCACCCAAGGGCCCCTTTCCACCTTTCCCTAGTGCCCACCCTCACCATCTCCCCCTCCTCTGGCCCCTCACGTTATAAGCATCCATGATGAGCTGTACCACGTTGCTGGAGTCCTCACTCAGCTCCCCAACTGCAGACTTAGGAATCAGCTTACTCAGCTCCTGAGTTACGGGGAGTTAAGAGAAATGGTAGGTCACAGCTCTAGGAAAACGGGCTCCTGGGGGTCTGGAAGGAGGGCATATGGGGGACAGAGAATGGATCTTTGGGGGAATTGAGAAAGGCTGGGGTGGGGCTGGGGATCTGACATGTAGACAGCTCTCACCTGGTAGACAGGCAGTGCAGCACTGGTGACAGCAAAGATGGGCTGGATGTTTGCTGCAGAGAGGGCCTGGGCTACCTGACCCACAGAGGGGTAGTCCTGGGGCAGGGAGCAGGGACAAGGTGAGCCCCACAGGTCTCCCCCACAACATGCAAGGTGCCCTCAGCCTGGGGAGTCCAGGAACCAAGGTTCCACCAGCTGGAGGAGCCCTGGAGGCTTGCTATGGAATAGGAAGGAGGTAGGGAATGGGGTGACAAAGGTGTCCTGTCTCCGCAGCTGAAAGGAGGAACTGCTGGGGAAGATGGCAGTTGTCTACCGGGTGGTTACTGGTGAGGACTGTAAGGCTGGGAGTGGGAGTCCTGGAAGGAAAGAGGTATGGCTCAAATGAGGAGAGGCGGGGTGACTATAGGGACTCACAAACTCGGTGCTGCGACTGTAGAGGCCATTGCTGTCCAAGTGGCAGTGCCCATCACTGGGCATGAAAATGCCACCCAACTTCCCGTCCCCAGCCGTATGGAATGTGTCATCTGAAGTGAACACCAGCAGCCGGGACACATTTCTCCAGCCAATCTGCTCCTGAGGTACAGTGGGGGTGGTAGGCTATGTACCTGGGCATGGCCCTTGAGCCACCCCAGTCAGCTCTGTGAGCCAAGAATGTGGCAAGCCTCACTCTGAGTCAGCTTGTCCATCCCCTTGCCTCCAGTACCTTGCTTCCTCCTGCTCTCCCCAGCCCCCCAAAGAAGGCTGCTGCTAGTGGAGGCTTACTTGTGAATTAGAAAAACATGCCTTCTCCTCAAGATATTCTCCTCAAGATATTTTACTCCAACCCACCAGGTAATTGGTTTTTTTTTTTTTTTTTTTTTTTTTTTGAGACGGAGTCTCGCTCTGTCGCCCAGGCTGGAGTGCAGTGGCCAGATCTCAGCTCACTGCAAGCTCCGCCTCCCGGGTTTACGCCATTCTCCTGCCTCAGCCTCCCCAGTAGCTGGGACTACAGACGCCCGCCACCTCGCCCGGCTAATTTTTTTTTTTTTTTTTTTTTTTTTTTTTTTTGTATTTTTTAGTAGAGACGGGGTTTCACCGGGTTAGCCAGGATGGTCTCGATCTCCTGACCTCGTGATCCGCCCGTCTCGGCCTCCCAAAGTGCTGGGATTACAGGCTTGAGCCACGGCGCCCGGCCCAGGTAATTGTTAAGTATACAAACTATACCTACTATGGTATGAATGGCACCCCCTAGAATTGTGCACTATACAACCATAAGGGGCAGTCCCATTCCCAAACAGACCTCCAGGCTCAGATCCCCGCCCCATCTCCTCACCTGGCAGAGTGCAGCCTGCAGAATGGCATCAAAGCCACCTTCAGGTGAGTCCAGATTGCCGGACACGCTCTGGCGCCCCACCTCCCGCTCAAAGGCTTGCGCATCCCCGGTCAGGGACAGCACATGGTGAAAGCTGAAGGGTGACTGGCAGCGCTCCAGCCGTGTGGGGCAGGGGTGGCGCAGCTTGGAGGGCACTGTGCTCACAAAGGGCAGCACCGTTTTGTCCACAAAGGAACCAAAACCTGGGAGAGGAGAGGAATGAAGGCTGTGCCAGAAGTCACAGGGCAGCAACAGAGGACCTATGAGAGCGCTCTATGGGAAGTGGGGTGGGGAGGACGGTCATAGAAGAGGTGATGGGAGAGGGTGCACCTGGGGGCAGGGAGCCAGTAACTGACAAGCAAAGCAGTGAGACCACTGGCTCAGGGAAGTGGCAGGTAGAGGACATTAAGGAGGACACAACTCCCGGGCAAATGGAAACTTCCAGAAGGTGAAAGAAGGCTCGGGTATAGGATATGGTAGCAGTATGAGGCAAAGGAAGGAAATTTGAATAGAGGAGAGTTGGCACAGAATGTGGTGCCAGGGACAGTGGCATCTAGGCCTTGCCCAAGGAGACTTGCATCAGGGCAGGTTCCAGGCTGGTAGGCTCAGGGCAGTTGTCCAGGCCCAGAGAGTCTCCAGACGCTGGGTCTCAGCTCGACCTGTAAAACGGACTGTCTCTGGAGTCCTCTCCAGCTCTGACCTAGAAGATGGGTGTCTTTAGGGAAAGATGGAGGAATGAACCTGTGGCCTGGCTAGGCCTGTCAACAACTGGGAGGGCAAATTGGGGCCCTTGTGAGTCCAGGATGTTGGCAGAGGCTAAGGCAGTGGTTGAATAGGCAAGGGCTAACAGGGCGAGAGGCAACCCTCGGCTCACCAATGCGCACAGAATGGGTGACTTCCTGCAGCCGGACCAGCAGAGCATGCCCAAGCTGGCGCACGCGTTCCAGGTCGTCCTTCATGGAGTAGCTCAGGTCCATAAGGTAGTACAGGTCCACCGGGTATCCCTCAGCACGAAGGAAGCGGACCTGGAGCTGCTGGGGCTCTCCTAGGGGGTGGGTGGTGGGCGGGTCAGCAGAGCGCATTGGAACGCCAGCCTAGACCTCTGGCCTGGCCCCGCCGCCCCTAACTCACCAGGCCGTAGCGTGACCCGGACCCGCTGCGGCGCCAGCTGAGTGGCACCCTCTCCGCGGGCGCCGTGGCTGAGCGGCTGGTCCTGCAGCACCTCCTGCTGGCCGCGGGGCTCCTCCAACTCCTCCAGCGGGCAGCCTCGAGCCAGCAGTTCCTCTCGTCGGGCACAGCGCCGTGCCTCCGCCTCCCCCGACGCGGTGAAGTTCTGTTCAGCAAGAAAAGGCGCGTCGGACCCGGTCCTGCACAGGCCCTAGGCCCCGCTACCAAAAACACCCTGCAAACCCGGCCGCTCTAATGCCCCCACCTCCAGTCCATTCCCTGAGTCCCTGATTCCCTCTCCTCCTCCTCGCCACAGCTGCCCTTGAACTCTGGTCTTTTTTGTTGTTTTGTTTTGTTTTTGAAACAGAGTCTCACTCTGTCACCCAGGGCTGGAGCGCAGCAGTGCTATCTCTGCTCACTACAATCTCCACCTCCCCGGTTCAAGTGATTCTCATACCTCAGCCTTCCGGTAGCTGGGACTACAGGCCTGTGCCACCATGCCCAGCTTTTTTGTATTTTTAGTAGAGACGAGGTTTCCCCATGTTGGCTAGGCTGGTCTCAAACTCTTGACCTCAAGTGATCCGCCCGCCTCGGCCAACCAAAGTGCTGGGATTACAGGCGTGAACCACCACGGCTTTTTCTTTCTTTCTTTCTTTCTTTCTTTCTTTCTTTCTTTCTTTCTTTCTTTCTTTTCTTTCTTTCTTTCTTTCTTTCTTTTCTTTCTTTCTTTCTTTTTTTTTTTTTTTTTACCAACTGTAAAGACAGGGTCTTGCTTTTTTGCCCAGGCTGGTTTCGAACTCCTGGGCTCAAGAAATCCTCCTGCCCCAGCCTCCCAAAGTGCTGGGATTACAGGCATGAACCTGTGGAACTCCGGTCCTTTCTTCCTTATCACAGCCCCACTTCCTATAGCAGTCCCCCACCCCTCCCTTATCTCAACTCCCCCTTGCCCCAGTCACCTACCCCTCTCCTCCCCAATAGAGCCACAGACTTCCTGTTGAGATCTTAGAGACTTCACTACCACAAAAAAACGGGGGCCTTGCCTCCTAGGCCAGCCTTCCTAGCAAGCTCACACCAAAATGGAAAGGTGGTCAGACTAAGACCCACAGCTCCTGGGAAGGGAAAGGATAAGAACAGAAGAGGAGGCATCCTACCCCCGTAATATGTCTGGTACCCCTAAGACTGGTTGGGAAGCCACAGGGGAAGGAAATGGTTAGAGCGGCTTCTCAGCTTGCCCTGGGTGTCAGCTCCTGGTCTGGGGACTGGAGAAGCCAGACACAGACCTGACCACCTCAAGAGCTCCAGCTTCCCAGCTCCAGCCTGGCACCTCTGCCTCTCTGCCTTGTGCAGACTCAGTATCTACCCTTCTTGTCCTCTCAGAGTCACTGTGTGCCTTTCTCCTGGGTCCTCTAAGCATCTGTAGCTCTGCTTCCATGTGAATTTGCCCTCATCTCTTATCTGGGCTCCCACACTGATCTAACCCTCCATCTTCCCCTGAGAGAGGCAGACCTGCCCCCATCCCAGCTTGGGCGCCCCTCCTGCTCTGCTGCTCCATGAGCTCTGTCTCTTTCAAACATAAGCAAACAACAGCTTTGTTTGAAGAACCAGGGAGACGCCTGCTCCCTAGCATCCTTCTTGGCCACTTAGGTAGCTCAAGCCTTTCCAGTCCCCCTCAAGCCCATATACTTCTACCCCTCCCCTTTCTACCTGTCCAGTCATAGGCTACTACACACCTAGGAACAGAATGCCTCCACCCAAAACACAGACTTAGAAATCTAACTACACACTTTCTGCTATGGACTGAACTCTGCACCCCTACCCCACCCCACCCCCAACTCATTCTATATTGAAGCCCTAACCCTCCATGTGATGGCATTTGAAGATGGAGCCTTTGGGAGGTACCTGGGCTTAGATGAGGGCCTAAGGGTGGAACCCTCATGATGGAATTAGTGCACTTACAAGAACAGAGACAGTTCCCACCCCCCATCCTCCAGCCCCCTCCCCATGATGTGAGGACATAGCGAGAAGGTAGCCAGTCTGCAAGCCAGGAAGAGAGCCCTAACTGGGGAACCAAATCAGTCAGCACTTTGATCTCGGACTTCCCAGCCTCCAACATTAGGAGAAATGAATTCCTGTTGCTTAAACCACCCAGTCTATGGTATTTTGTTATGGCAGCCCTCACTGGCTAGTACCTTTCTCACATGTTTACATACACAACAGCTCCCTCTACCTATACACAAGCATGAATTCCCGCAAGCACATACTTTCTCCCAATTCATGGTCACAAACTCTCTCCATATATACACAAGCAAATGGATACAGACATAATCCTAAGTGCGCAGGAAACTTGCATGCATGTGTATGCACACACATATATCCACACACAGGAGTCCTGTGTGCACAAACTCAGTCACACATGAGACTCTGGAGTGTTTCTAGAAAATCATACATGTGCCCACACAATCACACACATGTATCTAGGCTGCACATACACATACACATACACATGGTTCAAAGGCCATAGGCCCATCTTTACCAGTTGCTTGCACCATGCACAGCTGGGGTGTGAGACGATGCACTTCTGGCAGGAGGGGGCTGGCTGGCAGGACCCCAGCAGGGACAGGTGAGGATTCCCCCATTCTGTGGCCTCCCCTGTGGATGGGATCTTGGCGTCCAACTCACTCTCACCTCTGCTCAGGACCAGCAGCAAAACAAGGACCACTGGCAAAGCCACCATGCCCTGTAATAGGATATAAAGGGGGACATGTGGGTCCTCAGGGAAGACCCTCAGCTCTCAGTCCTCTAAACTTAGCTTGTGGTTATCACTCTCAAAACTCTACCCCAACACTTTATCTCCCCTCATAGTTTCACTTCCCCTGTGGATTCAGCAGTTTCTTCAAAATGATGGGAAGGAGCAGGTATCAGGCAAAGGTAGGGGCCTCCAGACATGGTGGCTCATGCCTGTCATCTCAGCACTTTAGGAGGCCGAGGTGGGTGGATCACTAGAGCTCAGGAGTTCGAGACCAACCTGGTCAACATGGCAAAATCCCATCTCTACGAAAAACACAAAAATTAGTCGGGCATGGTGGCGTGCACCTGTAATCTGAGTTACTCAGGAGGCTGAGGCAAGAGAATCGCTTGAACCCAGGAGGCAGAGGTTGCATTGAGTCAAGATCACACCACTGCACACCAGCCTGGGTGACAGAGCAAGAATCTGTCTCAAAAAAAAAAAAAAAAAAAATAGGGACCTCAGAGAAGATCTGTCCTTCCTGTGTGCAGACTTCATGTGACCAGGGTGGGCAAAATGGCCTACTAAAAGATCTGGGGACTGGCCTGGAAGCACTAAAGTCTGCACCCAGTTCTATTTACCGAGATCCCAAGCCGTAATGGTAGTAGAACCAAACAGGAAACAGACCAGATTCTGGTACTGCTGCAGTCACTCACTGGCTGTGTGGCAAGTCAGACTTTCTCTCTGGGCTTTAGTTTCCACATCTGCAAAGTGGAGGCATTGAATAAATAATCTGACATACTTTGCAGCTTTTACAATCTTGGATTCTAAATAAGAGAAGAGGGTCAGTGAGTGGGAATTAGAGAAAAGAAAGCTGGAACAGATGAGGGAGTGTGTGAAAGAGTCAAGGAAGAATAATAGTTCTACTTGGGTGACATGGTGGCAAGAGGAATGAAGATTAGACCACAAGAACTCTCTGCAGTTCTGGGATAAGGGGAGAAAGAAGGCCAGTGTTGGCAAAAAAAAAAAAAGAAAGAAAAAAGAAATTCTATTTTCTGTACTTTGCGCAAAGATAATCTAGATTGAAGAAAGAGCCTGGAGGCAGGGTGATTCTTCGAGTGACCTTTTGGAAAGCCAAGCAGATTCCTGATTTTAAAAAACATGTTAATTTTTTTAAATGAGCAGGTAATTCGTTTACCATTCTTCATAAGTCAAAAAGTTAAATCCCATTGGCCCTTTTTTTTGCAGAAATGGAAGAACTGATCCTAAAAGAACTGATCCTGGGCAACAGAGTGAAACTCTGTCTTGTTTTGTTTTTTTGAGATGGAGTCTCACTCAGGCTGGAGTGCAGTGGTGCCATCTCAGCTCACTGCAACCTCTGCCTCCGAGGTTCAAGCAATTCTCCAGCCTCAGGCTCCCGAGTGTCTGGGACTACGGGCATGCACCACTACACCCGGCTAGTTTTTGTATTTTTAGTAGAGAGAGGTTTTCACCACATTGGCAGGGCTGGTCTCAAACTCCTGACCTCAAGTGATCCACCCGCCTTAGGCTCCCAAATTTAGGGTTCCATGGAATTGCATGGAACCCTAAATAGCCAAAATAATCTTGTAAAAAACATACTGCAAAGCTACAGTGATCAAGACAGCGTTGGCTGGTCACAGTGGCTCATGCCTATAATCCCATGGTGGGAAGACAGCTTGAACCCAGTAGTTTGAGGCTGTAGTGAGCTATGATCGTGTCACTGTACTCTGCCCTGGGCAACAGAGTGAAACCCTGTCTCTTAAAAAAAAAAAAAAAAAAGGGAAGACAGTGTGGTACTGGCATAAGGATGACATAAGGATACACATATATTATACATCAATGGAGTAGAATTGAAAGAGTCCAGAAATAAACTATGCTTCTGTAGCCAATTGATTTCCAATAAGGGTGCCAAACCATTCAATGAGAAAAACTGTCTTCACAAAATGGGGCTGGGGCCGGGCACAGTGGCTCATGCCTGTAATCCCAGCACTTTGGGAGGCCGAGGCACAGGTGGATCACTTGAGGTCAGGAGTTCAAGACCAGCCTGGGCAACATGGTGAAACCCTGTCTCTACTAAAAATACAAAAACTAGCTGGGTGTGGTGGTGGGCACCTGTAATCCCAGCTACTCAGGAGGCTGAGGCAGGAGAATCACATGATCCCAGGAGGCAGAGGCTGCAGTGAGCTGCAATTGCGCCACTGCACTGCAGCCTGGGCAACAGAGTGAAACTCTGTCTTGTTTTGTTTTTTTGAGATGGAGTCTCACTCAGGCTGGAATGCAGTGGTGCCATCTCAGCTCACTGCAACCTCTGCCTCCGAGGTTCAAGCAATTCTCCAGCCTCAGGCTCCCGAGTGTCTGGGACTACGGGCATGCACCACCACACCCGGCTAGTTTTTGTATTTTTAGTAGAGAGAGGTTTTCACCACATTGGCAGGGCTGGTCTCAAACTCCTGACCTCAAGTGATCCACCTGCCTTAGGCTCCCAAAGTGCTGGGATTACAGGCATGAATCACCATGCCCAGACGAAACTCCATCTAAAAAAAAAAAAAAGGCCAGGCACGGTGGCTCGTGGCTCATGCCTGTAATCCCAACACTTTGGGAGGCCGAGATGGGCAGATCACAAGGTCAGGAGTTCAAGACCAGCCTGACTAACATAGTGAAACCCCATCTCTACTAAAATACAAAATTAGCCGGGTGTGATGGCACACGCTACCACTTTTCTAAAAAAAAAAAAAATGTGCTTTCAACATGCAAAAGAATGAAGTTGGACCCTCCTGCCTCACACCACATACGAAGGTTAACTGAAAAGGGATCAAAGGCCTAAATATAACTGCTAAAACTATAAACTCATAGAAGAAAATGTATGGGTAACTCTTGTACTTGGTAATGGATTCTTACCTGTAATACCAAAAGCACAAACAACAAAAGGAAAAATAGACATATTGGACTTCATCAAAAGTTTAAACTTTTGTGCATCAAAGACAATGTCAAGAGAGTGAAGACAACATACAGAATGGGAGAAAATATTTGCAGATTATATATCAGATGAGTATCCTTAATATATAACGAACTCTTACATTCAATGACGAAAAGACAACCCAACTTTTAAAATGAGCAAAAGACTTAAAAAGACATTTCTTCAAAGAAGATAGACAAACAGCCACCCAGCATATGAAAAGATGCTCAACACTATTAATCGTTAGGAAAATGCAAATGAAACCCACAATGATCTGGGTGTGGTGGCTCACACCTGTAATCTTAGCACTTTGGGAGACCGAGGTGGGTGGATCACTTGAGATCAGGAGTTCAAGACCAGCCTGGGCAACATGGTGAAACCCCCATCTTTACTAAAAATACAAAACTTAACCGGGCGTGGTGGTGCATATCTGTAGCCCCAGCTACTCGGGAAACTGAGGCACAAGAAGCGCTTGAACCTGGGAAGCAGAGGCTGCAGTGAGCCAAGATCGGGCCACTGCACTCCAGTCTAGGCGACAGAGTGAGACCCTGTCTCAAAATGAAAGGAAGGAAGGAAGGAAGGAAGGAAGGAAGGAAGGAAGGAAGGAAGGCAGGCAGGCAGGAAGGCCACAATGAGATACCACTTCATTTCTACTAGAATGACTATCTTCAAAAAATGAAAAACAGCGAGTGTTGATGAGAACATGGAGAAATTGGGATCCTTATATATTACCATGTAAAGAATGTAAAATAGTACAATCTCTGTGGAAAACAGTTTGGTTCCTCAATAAATTGAGCATAGGATTACCCTATAACCTGGCAATTTCACTCTTAGGTATATACCCAGAAGAATTGAAAACAGGTGTTCAAACAAAAATTGGTACAGAAATGTTCACAGCAGCACTACTCACAATAGCTAAAAGGTGGAAAGAACCCAAATGTCCATTAGCTGATGAATGGATAAAGAAAAGGTGGTATATCCATACAGCAGAAAGTTATTTGGCCATAAGAAGCAATGAAGTGGGGTGGGCACAGTGGCTCACGCCTGTAATCCCAGCACTTTGGGAGGCCGAGGCAGGTGGATCACCTGAGGTCAGGAGTTCAAGACCAGCCTGACCAATATGGTGAAACCTCATCTCTACTAAAAATACAAAAATTAGCCAGGCATGGTGGCGGGCTCCTGTAACCCTAGCTACTTGGGAGACTGAGGCAGGAGAATTGCTTGAAACGTGGAGGCAGAGGTTGCAGTGAGCCGAAATTGCACCATTGCACTCCAGCCTGGGTAACAAGAGCAAAACGCAGTCTCAATAATAATAATAATAAAAGCAATGAAGTACTGATACATACATGCTACAACGTGGATGAACCTTGAAAACATGCTCAGTGAACAAAACGATTCATGAAAGATCACATATTGTATGATTCCACATATGGAACATATCCAAACTAGAAAAATCCACAGAGACAGAAGGTAGATTAGTGGTTACCAGAGCTTGCGGGAAGGGGAAATGGGGAATGACTGCTTAATGGGCAGTTTCATTTTTGGGGTGATGAATAAGTTCTGGAATTAGTGAATGTACTTAATGCCACTGAATTGTACACTTAAAAGTGGTAAAAATGATAAATGTTTGTGTATCTTACCATTTTAAAAATCAAAAGTTAATCCTACCCCATATGCCATACCCAGTTTCCACACCTACCCTAAATGAATATCATTTATTACTATTTTTTTTCTTTTTTCTTTACTTTTTTTTTTTTTTTTTTTTTTTTTTTTTTTTTGAGGCAGAGTCTCACTCTGTGGCCCAGGCTGGAGTGCAGTGGCATGATCTACAGCCTCCACCTTCTGGGTTCAAGCGAGTCTTGTGCCTCAGCCTCCTGAGTAGCTGGGATTACAGGTGTGAGCCACCGCGCCCAGATGATTTTTGTGTTTTTAGTAGAGAGAGTTTCGCCATGTTGGCCAGGTTGGTCTCGAACTCCTGACCTCAAGTGATCTGCCCACCTCAGCCTCCCAAAGTGCTGGGATTACAGGCGTGAGTCAGCCTATCTTTGTTTCTTATAATCTTTCTAGTGATTATTTTATGCATATACAAATTAACATGCATATGCTTTTTAAATGGTAGACTCAAATGGCACAATTCTTTAAATGGTAGAAAACACAATTTTTCACTTTTTTTCCCTGTAACTACTTTTCTTGAAGATCTTTCTACATGAGAAAATTAAGAACGTCCTTGTTCAATTTTACAGCCATAAAGCTTTCCATTGCATGGATACCTCATATCACGGTTAATCAGTACCCTAAGCATGTGCATTTAAGTTGTTTCTTCTTTTTTTCTTTTGAGACAAGGTCTCACTCTGTTGCCCAGGCTGGAGTGCAGTGGTGCCGTGATGGCTTACTGCAGCCTCCACCTCCTGGGCTCAAGCAGTTCTCCCCACCTCAGCCTCCATCGTAGCTGGCACAGGTGTACATCGTCACGCACAGCTATTTTTTTATTTTTTTGTAGAGACAGGGTGTTGCTATGTTGCCCAAGCCGGTCTCAAACTCCTAGGCTCAAACTCCTAGGCTCAAGTGATCCTCCTGCCTCGGCTTCCCAAAGTGCTAGGATTACAGGCATAAGCCACTGTGCCTGGCCTTAAATTATTTCTAGTTCGCTATGACAAATAACGCTGAAATGAAAAGTAATGTATGTATGTATGTATGTATGTATGTATGTATTCATTCATTCGAGAGATAGGGTCTTGCTCTGTTACCCGGGCTGTAGTGTAATGGCGCAATCATGGCTCACTGCCGCCTTGACCTCGCCGGCTCAGCTGATCCTTCCACCTCAGTCTCCCGAGTAACTGGTACTACAGGCACATGCTACCATGTCTGGCTAATTATTTTTGTATTATTTTGCAGAGATGGGGTTTCCCCATGTTGCCCAGGCTGGTCTAGAACTCCTGAGCTCAAGTGACCCACCCGCCTCGGCCTCCCAAATTGCCATGATTAAAGGCGTGAGCCACCTCCCCCAGCCAAATGTCATGTATTTACCATTTCACACCTGTGCAACTGAACCTGTAGGATAAATCCCTAGCAGAGGATGTGATAAATAGATAGATATCATTCTCAATATTGGTGTGTATTTCATCTACATTCTCATGCTAAGAAAAGTATATATATGTTGGTGGGTATTGTCAACATAAACTCCTTGGGTCTTGTACTGGTCCACATTCCCATCAGCAGTGTATGAGAAAGGCCAACTAACTCCTCGTCATAAACCATTTGCATCTTCTTCAGCCTGGGCCAGAGTCAGTTCCAGATACTCTGCACAGAGTGTGGGAAAGGGGTGGGGTGCTGAGTCCTTGAACGTCCTGGTGCTGCTCCCCACCACCTGTGACCTCAGGTGCCATATATAACGGAGGCTCCACCCCTCAGGGAGAGGCCGGCCCCAGTTCAGCCTCAGTGTAACCTCAGCCCTGCTTGCTCTGCGTGCCTGTGGTCAGGGAGGCTGGAGATGCTGCAACCCAAAGCCCAGTTTTGACTCATTTCTCACAAGTGGAGCCCCAGCTGCCACATAGGTTTTTCAGAGATCTCAAGCCCACTCATCTCCCCTTAAAGGGGGCCCTGGGACTCCCTGGACAGCCCTTTTCTACCTTTCTTCCCAATTATCCTCTCTTCTCCCCTCCTTGGGAATACATGTTCTGCCACCTGTTTCTCTGCTTCTCTGTCTCTCTCTGGCTCCTTTCATTTCAAAACTTCCATTGCATCTCTCTGCTGCTTTTCTCTGCTCCACTTCTTCATAGGGCTGTTTTACTTCCTTTTCCCCTCTGTTCCTAACTATAGAATGGCTGAATCTTCTACTCCATCCCACTCTTTTTACAAATGGAAACCTAAATTCCATGAGGCCATGAAGGGGTGGCCTGCCCCTCCACACCTGTGGGCGTTTCTCATTAGGTGGAACGAGAGACTTGAGAAAAGAAATGAGACACAGAGACAAAGTATAGAGAAAGAAAAAGTGGGCCCAGGGGACCGGCGCTCAGCATACAGAGGACCCGCGCTGGCACTGGTCTCTGAGTTCCCTCAGTATTTATTGATCATTATCTTTTTTTTNAGAAAAGTGCTGTGCCTTGATATGCGTATGCAAACATCTCCATAAACCTTTTTAGTGCATAAAGAGCAGCATTACTCTAGCAAGTCCCACCTTTCGCCCTAAGGCGGTTTTCTCCCATCTTAGTAAATAGAATATATAATCGGGTTTTACACCGACATGTTCCCTTGCCCAGGGACGGGCAGGAGACAGATGCTTTTCTCTATCTCAACTGTCAAGAGGCCTTCTTTCCTCTTATACTAGTCCTCCTCAGTACAGACCCTTCACAGGTGTCAGGCTGGGGGACGATCAGGTTTTTCCCTTCCCATGAGGCCATATTTCAGACTATCACATGGGGAGAAACCTTGGACAATACCTAGCTTTCCTAGGTAGAGGTCCCTGCGATCTTTGGCAGTGTACGTGTCCCTGGGTACTTGAGATTAAGAGAATGGTGATGACTTTTCACAAGCATACTGCCTTCAGGCACTTGTTTAACAAAGCACATCCTGCACAGCCCAAAATCCGTTAAACCTTGAGTCACCACAGCACATGTCTCTTGCAAGGACAAGGTTGGGGGTAAGGTCACAGATTAACAGCATCTCAAATACAGAACAAAATGGAGTCTCTTATGTCTACTTCTTTCCATACAGACACAGTAACAGTCTGATCTCTCTTTCTTTTCCCCACAAGGCCAGGGTCACCCAGTGAACTAGGGCAGGCCAGGGCAGGGCCAGGCCTCTGCTGTGCTTGCTCCTTTCCTCCCTCCAACCCAGGTACCATCTCCATCAAAAGTTGTGTTCTGTCTCCGCTAGCCCTGATGGGCTCTGCCTAATCCCATTTCTCTTTCCTTAGGGGTACTCTGCAGTCTTCCCTTCTCTCCCTGGGGCCAAGTGGTTATTTCCATTTTTCTGGACTCCATTCTGACTCCAATACACACTGTGTGGCCCCCTCAGCAGCTGAGAAACAGAGCCTCTTCCTAACCCATCCATACCCCCCCAAGTCAAGCAGAACCCTCTGCTGCCCACTGGGAGTCACAACAAGGGAACGGAACTGAGCTGCTGGGCCTCAGTGTCCCAGAGAGTGAAGTCTGTGGCCAAGGTGCCGATTAAGAAGTTTGAGCTGAAGGCAGAGCATTAGGGATGGCAGCTGGGGGTAATGTTGGGAGAACCTTCCCTCAGTATAATCGGTATACCTACCCTACCTCAGTATAATCCTTGGCACATGGCAGGCACTCAAATGACAGCACTTGTATAAATCCCTGCCTCCAGACCCACTCTTGGGAAACTGATGCAAGAGAGATTGGGCTTTGGGAGAGGTGGGGGTGGGGGGGCTGTGAAACTGGAGGAGGGAAGCAGGTCAGGGGATCTTAGGAATGCAGAAAGGAGTTCAGAGCCTTTCTCAAGTCTGGACAGGACCCTTGATATCCAGGTCAGAGCCCTCTTCCCAAGAGGTTGGGACCAGGTGGGCCTGGACTTGTAAGGAGAGGAGGCAGAAGGGCTGGTGCCCTGGTACTCACAGGTGCGTGCAGAGCAGCCCTTCCTCTGGCGGCAGCAGCAGCCTTTGTGTACTGGTCTGGGAGACTGCAGAGGAGGAAGTGACACTCCCTGGGGTGGGGAAGATTTGGGGTTGGTGGGGGTGACTGATCTAGAAGGTGGAGCAGATTGGGGTGGGGCTGAGCCAAGGGAGTGGATGATACAGAGATCTGGAAGAAAGAAGCTCATTTATTGAACTCCTGTCATGCGTTGAACGTAACATATTATAATTAACCCTCACAACAACCTCATAAGATAGGGGTTAATATTCCCCTAAGTCCCAATTTTACAGATGCAGAGATGGAGGCTTAGAAGCAGGAAATATAGAATTTTGCCCAAGGTCCCACAGCTAGTAAGTAGCTAGTCTAGGATTAAAAAAAAGAAGAAGAAGAAGAAGAAAAGGATTTTATTTTAAATTTTATTATTTTTTGAATTTTAATTTAATTTAATTTTTGAGACAGGGTCTTGCTCTGTTTCCCAAGCTGGAGTCCCATGGCACAATCTCAGATCACTCCAAACCCCACCTCCCAGGTTCAAGCAATTCTCCTGCCTCAGCCTCCCGAGTAGCTGGGATTACAGGGGTGCACCACCATGTCCGGCAACGTTCTATATTCTTAGTAGAAATGGGGTTTCACCGTGTTGGCCAGGCTAGTCTCAAACTCCTGACCTCAATTGATCTGCCCACCTCGGCCTCCCAAAGTGCTGGGATTACAGGTGTGGGCCACCGTGTCCAGTCTATGTTTTTATTTTTGAGACAGAGTCTTGCTGTGTTGCCCAGGCTGGTCTGTAACTCCTGGATTCAAGCAATCCTCCCACTTTGGCCTCCTGCATAGCTGGATTACAGGCACACCCGGCTGGTCTGGGATTTAAATCCAGGTCTGCCTGCCTCCAAAATTCATGATCTCTCTATTTACTTATATAGGAAGGAACATGATAGGAGGGAATAGAGGCAATAAGTACCGTAGAGAGGCGGGAAGTTAGAGACTCGTTCATTTTGAAAACCCAGGATACATTGTATTAGTGTGCTTGACTACATAGGCTCTGGAGCCAAGTTACTACAGTTCAAATCCTGGCTCTACTACTTACTTGTAGTAAGGAACTTAGCTAAATTACTTAACCCCACCTGCAGCTGTTTTCTCATCTGTCAAGCAGGACTCACAGGATTGTTGGGAGAATTAAAAGAGATAATTCATATCAATTGCCTAGAAGACTACCTGGCACATAGTAAGTAAGAGCTTGATAAGAGAATTAGTAGGGATGAGAAGTGACAGAGGTGAGAAGTGAAGAGGCTTTGAGAAATTCAAGGTCCAGACAGCTGGAAACTTGGAAGAGAGAGGCACAGGGCCAGGCTCAAAGCATGTGATTGGGGAGCCAGGAGCCAAGACAGTAGTGGAGCCTGGGAAAGGGGTGGAGGATGTGAACTGGGAGAAGCAGAGTGCAGGAACAACAGCTGAAGCCAAAGCAAGGATGAAGCCTGTAGGGAGAGTAGGAAAATATTAATGGGATTTGCTCCTGGCCCATACAGGTCACTAAGAGCTTTGAGAGGGAACTAGATATGAGGTCTGTGTTCACAGGTCGATCTCCCCTACCAGAAGGAGCACTCCTTGTGGGCAGGGACTGGCTCTACCAGGCTTCCCTGCTGGAGCCACCGCACCTAGCCAAGTGCCCATCTTTTTTTTTTTTTTTTTGAGACGGAGTCTTGCTCTGCCGCCCAGGCTGGAGTGCAGTGGCCGGCTCTCAGCTCACTGCAAGCTCCGCCTCCCGGGTTCACGCCATTCTCCTGTCTCAGCCTCCCGAGTAGCTGGGACTACAGGCGCCCGCCTCGTCGCCCGGCTAGTTTTTTGTATTTTTTAGTAGAGACGGGGTTTCACC